>NW_006284014.1:129657-130626 GCF_000327345.1 Myotis davidii
TTAAAGAGAGATGTTTCTAAAGCAAAAAAAAAAAAAGCCAGCTAGGTGCCCTGGCAAGTCATGAGAAGTAAATGGATTCCTTATTAAAAGTGTAGAAATTAATGGAGTTAGCAAAGGCACAATTTTGTCCTCCTCCTCCCCAGTTGACCATGAGAAAAAAAAGAGAACATTCTGTATTTGGATCAGAAACATCATAGAAAGCTGTCCTGAACAAGAGGCTCCGGGGCTCCTCGGGGGAGCCGAGGATGTGGGTGGAAGTGATAATTCTAGCGATGCCTGACCCGTCTGTGTGGAACTAATCCCATCCGATGCTTCAGGAAAAGGTGCTCTGGCATCAGGTACATATAAGCATTATATTATCCCTTCTGGAGATCAGCATAGGAGGGGATCTGATAATCTCGTGCTAAAGAAACCTTTTTTACTTAGCCCTGGATTTCCCAAACTTAATCAGCCAAAGAACCCTTCTGTGAGTAACTCAGTTGTGAGTGTGTGTGTGTGTGTGTGTGTGTGTATATATGTTATATATCCTATCTAATAAAAGACAAACATGGTAATTGACTGTACCTTTGCTACGCCTCCCATTGGCTAATCAGCATGATATGTAATTTAACCACCAACAAAGATGGAGGCTAATTTGCATACTGCAGGCAGGGCGGGACAGCACGAGCTGGTGCGAGCCACCATCCAGGCCCCCGTGTGCGAACCCAGAAACCACCTGCCTGCCATCCGGGACCCGAATCCGGGTCCTGGGCCGCAGGCCGGAACCCATGTGCAGCCGCAGAAACCGCCTGCCTGCCGCATCCCATGATCCACTGAGTTATGAGGCCAGAGAGCAAGGAGAACTTCCACCCCTGAGTCAACATGGGGAGCGGAGGACACAGCCTCCCCTCCTAAAGTCACCAAAGGACAGAACCTAACCTAAGCCACATCCTCTGAGACAGCCCGGCAGGCACCATTGACCCTCCCTGC
>NW_006284014.1:133181-134816 GCF_000327345.1 Myotis davidii
GACTGTGACCCTCCTCTCCTGCTGAGTAATTCCTTAAGGCAGCAAGGAGATGGAGGGTCTGAGAGCAGCCACACAGCATTGTGGCCATGATCCAGGCACCAAGATGGTGTCCGTGCAACAGGGCTGAGGAGGTGTCGGAGGAACTCACCCCAGAAAGCCCAATAGCTCTTTGTGTGAGAGAGAGAAGGTGGCAGGGAGGGAGGGAGAGAGCGCTTAAACTGACATGGAAGTACAACTCCAGAGAAGGGGGTGGGGAACCTAAGTTAAATAATATTTTATTTTTGTTTTTTCACTTGGCAGAATGGGGGCTGAAGTTGAAGTTAGGTTTGGTTACTAAACAATAAAGAAAGCAACATTTCTTGCACACCTGACTGTGTGGTCTGAGTGTGCTGCTCGGACCGAGAAAAAGTTGTAAAATGAAGTACTAATCTCAAGGGTTTAGGTCAGACCGAGGAGTAGTGCCACTCAGCCAGAAGCTGGCTCATGGCTGGCTGGTGCAGGGTGGGTGGCAGGAGCCTCTCCCACCTCCGTGGCCGCCCTAAGAATGTCCAACTAGCAGTTTAAGCCAGATCCCTTGGGGACCTAAGCCTTTAGTCGGACATCCCCTGAGGACTCCCTGGCTGCCAGAAGGATGTCTGACTGCAAGCTTAGGCCTGATCCCACGGGAAGTGGGCCTAACTCAACAGGTGGACATCCCCCAAGGGGTCCTGGACTGCAAATGGGCACAGGTGGGCTGAGGGACTGCCCCCGAGTGCACAAATTTTTTGTGCACCAGGCCTCTAGTGTGTGTGTGTGTGTGTGTGTGTGTGTGTGTGTGTATTTTTCTTTTAAGAAAAGAAAAAAAGGCAAAGTCCTCTCAAAAATGGTCCCCCCATCCAGACCTCTGGTTTCTTGAAACCATTCTGGGTCTAGGTCTAAAAATGGAAATAGAAGATGTTGGAAACTGGTGCCTGGTATCTCAATCACTTTCACTTAGTAATTAAAACCATTCAGGGCTGACATCAGAGAATCAGTACACTCTGATCATAACTGCTTGGCTAGCTGTGCTTACCTGAATAGCTGCAAATGCCAGTGCTGCCCAGATAACATGCATCATGATTTCTTGTAGCTTCTTCACAACTAGAGCCTCACACCCCTGAAACACAAAGTCATCCTTATTAGATGTCTCTTTTAAAAATGAAAGCTACACGGTCACATACTACCACCCACTGGCAGAAATGGACATGACAAAAACCAAAAGACAGAAAAAGAAGACCCATGCATTTAAAAATAGTTTACAGTAAAATAATATAGCCTAAAAGAGAAGCAAAAGTCATGGAGATATAAACTACAGCATACGGAATATAGTCAACTAGTGGCCCAGTGCATGAAATTTGTGCACAGGTGGGGAGGGGGTTCCCTCAGCCCTGCCTGCACCCTCTCCAATCAGGGAACCCTTGGGGGATGTCCAACCACAATCTGGGACTGCTGGCTCCTAACCGCTCACTTGCCTGCCTGCCTGCCTGCCTGATTGCCCCTAAGCCTCGGCCCCCTCCATAGTGATGTCTGGAAGGTTGTTCAGCTGTCTGGTCTAATTAGCATATTATGCTTTTATTATTATAGATTATTATAGATGTTAATATTGGTCAGTATGGG
>NW_006284014.1:135201-143415 GCF_000327345.1 Myotis davidii
AGGTCAAAAGCTCCGCCTCCTAGCCAGCCATTGGCTCATAGCACTCCACCCAGATTTGGTTCTGATTGGTCAGTTTCTATGCCAGTCAGCATCTCCAGGCCTATCTCTGGGCCTGATCAAAGAGGCAGCCCCCAGGGAGGGCTGGAGAGAAACAGAGGCGGCTGCTGGCAAAGCCCGGAGAGAAAAAGAGAAGCAACAGCTGATCAACAGCTGCCATGGAGGCTGTGGATCAGACCCTGCCTCTCTCTCTGCAGGCCTCTCTCCAGGCTTGTCCACAGCCCCCTTGGCAGTCAGTGCTGGGTCACCATGGCAACCCAGCACCAACTTCCAGTGTTCCATGGAGCCTTGGTCATTGTGGACGTTAGGGACCCTGGCTCTTTATATACATAGATAATATTGTGATAACTATATATGGTGTCAGGTGGTTATTAGGCTTATTGGGGAGATCACTTTGTAAGCTATATAAATGTCCACCATACTATACATCTGAAACTATATAATATTGTATGTCAACTATAATTGAAAAAAAATTTTAAATTTAAAAAGCTATAACTACAATCTGTACATAATATAATTTAAATCCTTAAAAAAAATAATTGAAAGCAGGGACTCAAAAGAATATTTGCATATCTATCTTCACAGAAACATTATTCACAATAGCCAAAAGGGGAAAGCAACCCAAGTGTCCATCCATGAACGAGTGGATAAGCAGAATGTGGTCTATCTATAATGGAATATTATTCAGCCTTAAAAAGGGATGAAATTCTGACTCATGCTACAACATGGATGAATTTTGAAGACATAGTGAGTAAAAAAATAAGCCAGGCACAATATGACAAGTTTTGTATGATTGCTTATATGAGGTACCTAAAGTAATCAAAATCATAGACAAAGTAGAATGGTGGTTGTCAGGGACTGGGGGAAGAGAAAATGGAATGTTATTTAATGGGCATAGAGTTTCAGTGTGCAAAAGAGAAAGAGTTCTGCAGAGGGGTGGTGGTGAATATATTCAATACTACTGAGTTGTACACTTTAAATTGGTTAAGATGGCTCTTTAAAAAAAGACAAGCAAAACAAGGTAGAAAAGAAGTTCCAGGTAGAGATGATACAGAGAAAAACAGGTTACCAGGCTAGATTCAAGTTTTAGCCAAGGAACTGACTTACCTCAGCATAGAGGTAAGAGGGATGGGCCAGACTGCCATTACAGCTGCTGGCAGTCTCCCTGCAACAGCTAAGAGGGACACTCTGATTTTTGGTTTCTTTGAACCAGTCTGTATTTTCCCAGTCTGAGTAGTTGTGAATTCCACAACAGTGCAGCTATTGGAAAAGAGAATAGAGATATTACTCCTCACAAAATACATATACCTTTGTTGAACTTAAGAGTTCTGTGCACTGAAGAACCTTAAGTTACTCTAGAACAGTGATATCCCAATAAATCTTTTTGCATTGATAGAAATGTTCTATGACTGCATGTCCAACATGGCAGCCACTAGCCACATAAGGCTATTGAGCACTTAGAATGCGGCTGGTGTGACTAAGGAACTGAGTTTTTTATTTTAATTTAAGTAGCTGTATATGGCTAGTGCCTCTAGAATGTCAATATGAAGAGCACAATGCTGACAAGAGGTAGTTTATAGCTAAGAAAAATCTCCCTATCTTACAAGTGAAATACCTGGTTCTGAGTTAAATACTATTCCCAATGACAGAGTGTTTAAAATATTTTATCTAAAATGTCTGTGATTTGCTTTAACATAATCTAGCAAAAGATATGTGGGGGTAATAGATGAAACAAGATTAACAAACAGAACACTGACCATTTTGGAGATAGGTTTATGAGCATAAAGATCTGCTATACTATTCTATTTCCATGTATGTTTCAAATTGCCCAAACTCTTTTTTTTTTTTACTGTTTTTTTCAGTTATCTTTTCTGGTCTTGCTGTTAAAAGATAGATAAGAAGATCTCCCACCTCTTCTTAAGTTCATCTGGACTCCCACCTTCCCTGTGGCACATACCTCTCTTCCATCACCACCTCTCTGGCTAATTAGATTTTTTGGGGAAAAGTCAGATACATTTTATCTGACTTTGACTAGATAATGGTGAAAACAACTTTTCAAGGGTGAAGATAAAAACACTGAACACATCATAAAGTTAACCATGACTGTGAAAGTACATGACTAATTTACATAGTAATAGCAGAGTAAGTTTCATATTGACCCAACAGTGATTGGCCCTCAAAAACAAATTCACCTCAAGAGAGCTCACCTGTCTCTGTACATAATCAATAGCCCGGCTAGCAGCATCAGGGTTGGTTCCATTATAGGTCTTATATACTTTCTGAATGCTGTGGTCAACCTCATTTTCCACCTGAATCAAAACAAACAATTTGGCCCCTCTAAAATATTAGTAAAAATAATTATTAGTCAAGGCTCTAACTAAGATGCATAAATAGTATATTTGCAAAATTGCCAGATATCTCTGTAAATTTCTTATAAGAAAAAGTTTTCTCCCTTCCTGGTTCTATACATATTCAGGTAAAGATTCAGACATTTTATATCACATAGATTAAGCTTCAAAGAAAAGATTGTGTGCAAAGTGTCAGGCTAACAATCCACTCAAAAGGGAGAAAGCAGTTGAGCCTTGAGATAGATGTCTTAAATAATAAATAGACTGCCTCCTCCTCCTTCATTTTTTTTAATCCTCACCTGAAGGTATTTTTTCCATTTAGAGAGTGGAAGTGAGGAAGAGCAGGAGGGAGGGATTGTGGGAAGGAGGGGGGAGAGAAAGAGAGACACAGACATCAATGTGAGAGACACATCAACTGGTTGCCTCCTACATACACCCCAAATCAAACCTGCAACTCCAGTCATGTGCCCTTTACCAGGAATTGAACCTGCGACCTCCCAGTTTGTGAGCTGACTGACATTCTAACCACTGACCTCACTGGCCAGGGCGACTGCCTTTTTTAAAAATATTTTTTTATTGATTTCAGAGAGGAAGGGAGAGGGCGAGATAGAAACATCAATGATGAGAGGAAATCATTGATTGGCTGCCTCCTGCTCCCCTCCCCTACTACTGGGGATCGAGCCCACAACCCAGTCATGTGCCTTTGACTGGAATTGAACCCTTCAGTCTGCAGGCCAACACTTTATCCACTGAGCCAAGCCAGCTAGAGCTGCCTTCTTTTTAAATAAGTTTTCAGTGTAGTCTCAGAAGACCTAGGCATCTTCCTTTCCTTAAGGAAGGAGGTAAAAATAAAATAATTTAAAAAACACCACATGCCTGGCCAGAGTGGCTCAGTGGTTGAGCATTGAGTTCATCAGTTTGATCCCTGAATTGTAGGCTTGACCCATAGTAGGGGGTGTGCAAGAGGTAGCTGATGAATGATTCTCTTATCATTGATGTTTCTATCTCTCTCTCTGAAATCAATTAAAAATAAAAATAAAAAACACATGAAAAAAAACCACCACAAGACACTTTTGGGACAAATTATTAAACTTGGCCAAATATGCAAAAGTAATCAGCAGGTAAATAAATCAGTCTTTAGAGATGACACTTTCCTACTAATTACTAAAGTGTCACTTAACAAATTTTGTACCTGATTCCCCTTACCCTTTTAAGATTATTAAACTTATTTGATAATTTTATCAGTGATGTCAGGATACTATAAAATTGATAACCAGATCATAGGTAGGAGCATAATCCACTGCATTCTTTTTTTGTCATGGTTGCTCAATACCTTATGTATCAATGATTTGAATATTAAATTGGAATATCATACCTTTGATTTAAAACCATACCTTACAATGAGTCTATACCATGGCTCTAAAGTTATGCCCAAATTAATCAATTTAAAAAAGTCTGTTTAGCTTTAAATGGTACTATAAGTAGAAAGCAAAAGCAGGCAAAGTAGAAAGGAAAAAGGAAAGAAAAGAAAAGAAAATGACAAGGAAAGAGGGACAAGAAGGGAGTGGCTGCAATAGCTGCCTTGGTGTTCGAGTTGGCAGGACACCTTGTTCCTTAGGATGAGGTAGAAGGTAGGATCACAACTCTTAACCATCTTTTTTTCTAAGGCATTTTTAAAAGAGGCAATGGAAAACAAAACAGAAATCAGGAAAATTTGCATTTCCCCTCTTATATAGAGAATCTATGGACTGAGAAATTTGAACAAACTTCTTAGTTGACCAATTATTCATCTGTAGCTCATTCTGAAGTAATTTAAAGAAAACTGAAAACGTATAAACTAGAACAGTAGTAGAATCAACACTTTGCTATATAAAACAAGACTAGAAATCTTGACATATTAACTTTAGATGTTTAAAGCAGTGGCTAAACTGAAGTATGGCAAAAGAAAATGTTTACTTTGATAAAGTGAATTTGGTCTATTTCACCTGAAATACTTAAACCACCTTTTAAAGCATATAAATTATAGTAGACAACATACCTTTGCTCTGTAAACATATCCCAAAACCACTACAACAACTTCTGTGACAAAAACTAAGAGTAGGATGATGACAAACTGCAAGGAAACATAGTCAAAAATTAAATACAAATAAAAATAGCACTAAATACTCTCCTGATAAACAATTATCTAAGATAACAGTTACACGTTTAAGACAAGTGCTAATTCTATTCCAACAATAGGAGCCAGTCTATGCAGTGTCATGCTTAATTCAAAGCAAGTAACACAAATGAAATATTCCCACATAATACGAAGACACATATAGTCAATGAAGCACTAACTTACCGTGGCCAATCCACAGCGACTTTCCCGGATTGTGGCACAGCAGCCAATTAGCCCAATAATGAAAAGCAAAGCTCCTACAGCTATAATCACTACAGCAGGGATGAGAGTGTACACATCTTCAAAGAAGTGGTCATAGTCATCATAAGTGATGAAGACATAGGCTCCCACATAGCATAAAATGCCAGCTGCCCCCTGTGAAAAACAAGGTCAGAATGATGGTAAGTCTCTAAGGGCTGCTGGTAAAATGTTCCAGTAGGTTATAATTCAGTGAGATTTCCCATCACTTTTAAATCTATCTGTACACTTTTTTCAGAGGCTGAAAAGTCTCCTATTATTCATTAGCAAGAACATTTCTTTACTTAAGTTGAAAAGTTTTCCAAACTCCAGCTACTTTTCATTCATTGCTGCTTCACTTAGGGATAAGAAACCACAAATCCAGTAATGATGACAAGAATGAATCTCACAAACACCCCAAATGTTTATTTGTAGCTCAATTACAATACCATACAAATCAAAGAGGTGGTAAGGGAGATACCTTTGCTCATCACAGGTGCCCTCAATAAAAAAGGAAATTAGATACAAGTGGCAGGGCCAGGATATGACCCCAGCAATCTGACTCCAGAATCTGAATTTATAACCTACTAGAGGCCCAGGGCACAAAATTCATGCACTCGGGGGTGGAGGAGGGTGTCCCTCAGCCCGGCCTGTGCCATTTTGCAGTCTGGGAACCATCAGGGGTATGTCCGACTGATGGTTTAGGCCCGTCAGTTGGACATCCTTAGTGCTGCCGCGGAGGCAGGAGAGGCTGCCACTACCACCGCTGTGCTTGCCAGCCATGAGCCCAGCTTCTGGCTGAGCAGCACTCTCCCTGTGGGAGCTCAGCTTGATCACCCGCTAACTGCTCCCCTGCCAGCCTGATCAACACCTAACTGCTTCCCTGCCAGCCCAATCGCCCCCAACTGCCCGCCTCTGCCAGCCTGGTCACTGCGAACTGCTCTCCCCTGCTGGCCTGGTCGTCCTTAACTGCCCTCCCCAGCAGGCCTGGTCGCCCGAAATGCCCTCCCTTGCTGGCCGGATAGGCCCTAACTGCCATCCCCTGCTGGCCTGATCTCATAACTAACTGCTCTCCCCTGCCTGATCATTGGGGTCCAGGGTGCAGATAATGGGATTCCTGGATGGCAGTCCACTGACAGAAAGCTATGCAATGGCCAATTCTGCAAGGAATGGGGCTCCCTCCTCCCTCCTATCAGAGTCCAGTTTGAAAGCCAGCCACGCCCCCCATGGCATGAGACATAGAATTCCACCATGCTGCAGCTGTCCAGGGCCCACAGCCCCCTCTCACCATGGTGCCATGGCATCCCAGGGCCCAGAGTCCCCCAGCAGTCAGTGCTGGGTCACTGCGGCGCCTGCGGCAGTGGCAATCAGTGCTGGGTCACCGTGATGCCCACAGCAGCGGCAGTCAGTGCTGGGTCACCATGGTGCCCACAGGAGCTGGCAGAAGGGAGGGACTGAGATGTCTGCAATTCAGCCCACTCACCAGTCCCTGCCCACCCGAGCCTGCTGCGCACGCAGCCTGGCATTCGGTCACCTGTTCGGTTGTTTTGGACATTACAGACCCTGGCTCTTTATATATATAGACTAGAGGCCCGGTGCCCAAAAACTTGTGCACTTGGGGAGGGGGGATTCCGTCAGCCCAGCCTCTGCCCTCTCACAGTCAGGGACCCCTTGGGGGATGTCCACCTGCTGGCTGAGGCCCACTCTCTGGGGTATTGGGCCTAAGCTGGCAGTCATACATCCCTCTGGCAGCCTGGGAGCCCTCAAGGGATGTCCACTTGCCAGTGGGGAGCATGCCTAAGCTGCAGTTGGACATCCTTAGTGCTGTTGAGGAGGCGGGAGAGGCTCCCACTACCACCGCTGTGCTGGCAGCCGTCAGCCTTGCTTGTGGCTGAGCAAAGCTCCTCCTGTGAGAGCACACTGATCACCAGGGGGGCAGCTCCTTCATTGAGCATCTGACCCCTGATGGTCAGTGTGTGTCATAGTGATCAGTCATTCCCAGTTGCTTTGCTGTTAGGGTCAATTTGCATATTACCCTTTTATTATATAGGATAGAGGCCTGGTGCATGGGTGGGGGCCAGCTGGTTTGCCCTGAAGGGAGTCCCGGATCAGGATGGGGGGCCTGCTTGGTTGCCTGGCCAGCCTGCGTGAGGGGCTGATGGCTGTTTTCAGGATGGCCATACCTCCTTCAGTGTGGGGGTCCCCACCTGGGTGAGGGCCTGATGGCTGTTTGAAGGCTGGCCAAGGCCCCCAGCCACCCAAGCTCCCAGTAGAGGCTGGCTGGAAGCAGGTATCTGGGATTTATTTATCTTCTATCATTGAAACTTTGTTGCCTTGAGTGGAGGCCACAGCCGGTCAGGGCTGGCAGGAAGCTTGGTTTCCTCCATCACTGGGGCAACCAGGCCTCTTGCTTGCTCCACCTACATGGCTGCCGATCACCATCTTGGTTGGGTTAATTTGCATATAGTCACTCTGATTGGCTGGTGGGCATGGCTTGGGTGTAGTGGAGGTATGACAATTTGCATGTTTCTCTTTTATTAGATTAGGTATCTGTCTCTTTGCGAAAAGAAAAATAATAATACCTAGTAACCATGATACCCATTACCAAAAACTTGCTGTCCTAGTCAAGGTTGTGAAATGGTAAAGCCAGAGGACTCAGTTATAGCAAACTTTGCAAACCCTTAGGGTCTATTTAGTCTTTAGAAGAGTTCTTCTCAAGCTAATGTGAATAGGAATCACCTGAGGATCTTATTAAACAACTAGAGGCCCTGCGCATGAAATTCGTGCACAAATATGGTCCCTAGGCCTGGCCTGCGATCAGGGCTAGGGCCATCTTCCCCAGTTGCTGGCAGTTGCTGCGATCAGGGGTAGGGCCATCTTCCCCAGTTGGTCCCGCCCTCCACTGCTACCCACCCACAGTTCCCTGTTCGCTATCAGGAGATCAGAACCTGCTGGCCAGCGAAGGGACTGAGAGGTTGGCCAGCAGGCCCCAATCGAGTGATCGTGGCCTGCAGGCTGAGGGCAGCTCCTGCTTTGAGCAACTGGCCCCTGGTAGTCAGTGCACATTATAGCGACTGAATGGTCATTTGCCATCTGGTCAATTTGCATATTACCTTTTTATTATATAGTGCCTTATTTCAGCTGCTCCTCTAGCCACCATTCTCCAGCTGCAGTTTTATATACATCCTCCTCTTGCAATTGTTGATTTTGCTATTTTTAAAAATATATATTTTTATTGATTTCAGAGGGAGGAGAGAGGGAGAGAGAGATAAAAACATCAATGATGAAAAAGAATCATCAATCAGCTGCTTCCTGCATGCCCCTTACTGGGGATCGAGCCCACCCCAGGCAAGTGCCCTGACTGGGAATCAAACCGTGACCTCCTGGCTCACAGATTGACGCTCAAACACTGAG
>NW_006284014.1:145215-145470 GCF_000327345.1 Myotis davidii
TCCTGGCCTGCAGGCTGAGGGCAGCTCCTGCTTTGAGCAACTGGCCCCTGGTAGTCAGTGCACATTATAGCGACTGAATGGTCATTTGCCATCTGGTCAATTTGCATATTACCTTTTTATTATATAGGATAGACTGATTTAGTAGGTCTGGGGTTGAAGCCCATTCTGCATTTCCAGCAAGTTCCCAAGGATGCTGATGTTGCTAATTCTTGGACTACACTTTGACTAACAAGGTTATAGAGCACCTGTAGGGAA
>NW_006284014.1:145520-157108 GCF_000327345.1 Myotis davidii
TCATAAGCTTGTTAAAAAATATTTTTATTGATTGCAAAGAGGAAGGGAGAGGGAGATAGAAACATCCAGGATGAGAGAGAATCATGGATCAGCTGCATCATGCAAGTCCCCCACTGGGGATCGAGCCCACAACCCAGGCATGTGCCCTTGACCGGAATCAAACCTGGGACCTTTCAGTTTGCAGGCCGATGCTCTATTCACTGAGCCAATCTAGCTAGGGTGATTTTGCTATTATTATGTACCAACTCAATGCTGACAGTCCAATGCCACTTGCTTATATGTGAATAACCAAATACTGTGAGGCTAAGTATTAAAACATTTGGCTTAATGAGTTATAATTTGTAGAGCATTTTGAGATTTTCACAGGAAAAGAATTACTTCACCGTCCTTTAAAATTTAACACCCAAATCATTAATTTTCAAACTACAAAATAGTCTCCACAATGACACTGCAAAATAATTCCTCTCAACCTGAAAACTCAGTTTATTTCTTAGGTCTAGTCCAGTGATGGCGAACCTATGGTACGCATGTCAGAGGTGACACGCGAACTCATTTTTTTGGTTGACTTTTCTTTGTTAAATGGCATTTAAATATATAAAATAAATATCAAAAATATAAGTCTTTGTTTTACTATGGTTGCAAATATCAAAAAATTTCTATATGTGACATGGCACCAGAGTTAAGTTAGGGTTTTTCAAAATGCTGACACACCGAGCTCAAAAAGTTCGCCATCACTGGTCTAGTCTATGGAACTCAGTAAACTTGGGCATCGTCAGTAAATTTTCTTACACTAGGTCATTAAAATCATTATCAGATCTGGTAGAAAAAGGCTACATTTATGTAAAGTTGAGAAAGTAACATGTTTTTTAAATAACATGGACTTTTTTTTTTAAGACAACTATAATAATGGAGGCAATTTTTTAAAATATATTATTTTTAGAGTTTCCAGTCAAGATGAAGGAATAGGTGCAGGCCATGACCACATCAAAATTACAACTAAATTATAGAACAACCAACCTGGAGAACCATTTGGAGACTAGCTAAACAAAAATCCTATAACTAAGAATAGACATAAGTCATATTAAGACTAGTAGAAGGGGCAGAGAGACAAAATGGGCCAACCCCACACACATGTGAGGCAGTTGAGAAACCAGAGGGATATCTCAGCTGCAAAGGTGTCCCCTGAGGAGCCACAAGTGCCGAGAAGAGAAGCCCCCACAACATCTGGCCATAAAAATCAGTGGGGCTTGGCTGGCGTGGCTCAGTGGTTGAGTGTCGACCTGTGAACCAAGAGGTCGCAGTTTGATTCCCAGTCAAGATATGCAGGCTTGATCCCCAGTGGGGGTCGTACAGGAGACAGGTGATCAATGATTCTCATCATTGATGTTTCTATCTCTCTCTCCTTCTCCATTACTCTCTGAAGTCAATAAAAATATATTTTTAAAAAATCAGTGGGGATTTTGTCCCTCTGGGTGAAGACTGGAAACCCAGCTATCCTCTTAAAGAGCCTGCACACAAACTCTTGCTCACACTCACCTTGGACTTTGGTATAGGGACAATGACTCAGGGGATGCCAGATACTTGTAGGGAGAAACTGAGTTGTGTGGCTCAGGGCAAGTGCTGGAGGGATGGCCGCTATTGTCCCTGTGTTGAGCCCCCCTCCCTCATGGCCAATAGGCACCATCTTTCCTATGTTCAGCACTCTCTCCAATTCAGCCAAATCTGAATCTCCTTTAGCCAGGTGAACACCACTCAATTCATCCTGACAACTCCCCGAAACCCTGTCCCACCAAAAAGTTCCATAGGCAAGTGACAGTTAGCCTTGGTGTACCATCAGATGCTTGCTGACTGGTGTCAAGCTCAGCACTGACACCAAATCTAAATCTGCATGAACATGGTGACCACCACTCACTCCACCCTGCTGACTCCCTGAGATTCCACCACATCCAACTCGTGATGCCCAAGTCTCTTTCAGAGGCTGATTGATGAGTAGAGGATCAAATTAGTAATTTGGAAGACAAGGTAGCAGACAACACCAAATCAGAAAAGGAAAAAGTAATAATAAATGAGGGAAGCTTAAAGGACCTCTGGGATGACATCAAGCATAACAATATTCACATCATAGGGCTACCAGAAGCAGAAAAGAGAAAAACAAGAGATTTAGAACATTTTGAAAAAATTATGAATGAAAACTTCCATATGCTAGTGAAAGAAATAAATTTCCAAGTGCAGGAGGTGCAGAGACCCTAAATAAGATGATCTAAACAGGCCCATACAAAGACACATCATAATTAAAATGATGAAAAAAAATTAAAGACAAAAAGAGAATCTTAAAAGCAGCAAGAAAAAGACAGTTACCTACAAGGGAACTCCTGTAGACTGTCAGTTCATTTCACAACAGAAACTGCCAGGCCAAAAGTGATTGGCACAAAATATTCAAAATGATGAAAAGGAAGGACCTATAACAAAGACTAATGATAACCAGCAAGGTTATCATTAAAATGGAAGGTGAGATAAAGAGCTTTCCAGACAAGAAAAAGTTAAAGGAGTGGATCACCAACAAACCAGTATTACAATAAATATTAAAGAAACTTTTTTTTAAGGGGGGAGGTAAAGGAACAAATATAAAAAATAAAATGGCAATAGATACGTACCTATCCTTAATCACTTTCAATGTAAATGAATTAAATCCTGCAAACAAAAACAGGGTACCTGAATGGATAAGAAAACAAGACCCATATATATGCTGTCTACAAGAGATCCACTTCAGAAACACACAAACTAAAAGTAGAGGGATAAAAGGATATTTCATACAACAAACTTTAAAACAATGGTTATAATAAGAGAAAAAGAAGAACATTGCATAAAGATAATGCTGGATCAATCCAACAAGAGGGTACAAACCTTGGAAGACATATGCCCCCTAGATAAATAAAGCAAATATTTGTGGACATAAATGGAGAGATAGACACTAATACAGAGTAGAGAACTTTAACACCCTACTGACAGCACTGGATAATCTTCAAAACAGAACATAAATAAGAAAATAGCAGATTTAAATGATACATTAAATTGGATAGATTTAAGTGATATTTTCAGAGCATTCACACCAAAACAGCAGAACATACATTCCTTTCAAATGCACATGGAACATTTTCCAAAACCGACCACATGTTAGGACACAAAACAAGTATCAATAGATGTAAGAACACAAATCATAGGAAGCATCTTCTCTAACAAAAAATGTCTAAAACTAGAAATCAATTACAAGGCAAAAACAAACACATACATAAGGGTAAATAACATGTTAGTAAGCAATGAATGGGTTAACAATGATATAAAATATACCTTGAGACAAATGAAAATAAATACACAATAACACAAAATCTATAGGACACAGTGAAAGCTATCCTAAGAGAGAAATTCATAGCAATATATTCCTACCTCAAAAAAAAAACAAGAAACATCTCCAAAAATCAAAAAATCTAACCATAAGCCTAAAGGAACTAAAAAGGACAAACAAGGCTAGACTCGTCAAAAAACAGAGAGAGGACCTAAATACATAAAATAAAAAAATGAAAGAAGTGAAATAACAACTGGCATCACAGAAATACAAAGGATTGTTAGAAAATACGATATGCCAACAAATTGGACAACTTGGGCAAAATGGGCAAATTCCTAGAAACGTATCTTCCAAAACTCAATCAGGAAGAATCAGAAAGCCTGAATAGACAGATAACAGCTGATGAAATTGAAGCAATAATAATTTTTTAAAAAATCTCCCAGCAAACAAAAGTCATGGATAGGATGGCTTCACAGGCAAGTTTTAGCAAACATTTAAAGAACTAACACCAATCCTCTTCAAACTATTCCAGAAAATTAAAGAATAAATAAGACTTCCAATCCATTTTGATGAGGTAAGCTTGATCAACATAATTCTAAAACCAGATAAAGACAATACAAAGAAAGAAAATTACAGGCCAATACCCCTGATGAACATATATGCTAAAATCCTCAACAAAATATTAGTAAATAGGATGCAGCAATACATTAAAAAGATCATACACAATGATCTTTTTATTTATTCCAGGGATACAAGGCTGGTACAACATTTGCAAATCAATAAATGTGTTACGTCATATAAACAAAATGAAGGATTAAAATCACATGATTATTTTAATAGTTGCAAACTAGATTTTTGACCCACAGTGCAGACAATTTGGAGCACTAGCAGAGGCTGGGTGAGCTCCAGAGTGGGAGACAAACCAATTTGGGATCAGATTGGATCCAGCTTCATTCAACATTACTACCAGTTATTTGATAACAACAGAACCCAACTAGGTGCAATTTACATCGATGCATCATTCCTTACATGGGAAGGACAATTCCAGGGGAAAGCTGCCACTGTGGAGAAGTTGTCTAGCCTTCAGTTCCAGAAAATCCAAGCATCACAGTGCAGGACCATCAGCCCACGCCAGATAGCTACTCCGCAGCATGGTTGTGGGCCAGCTTGAGGCTGATGAAAACCCCATCATGGGGTTCCATCAAATGTTCTTATTGAAGAACATCAATGATGTTTGAGTTTGCATCAATGACAGGTTCAGGCTGTCCCTGCACAACTTCGGTTGACCTCCTCCCAGTCAGGCACTCATGCTGTTTCCTCCTCCCTCCTCCTCCAGATACTATTCACACTCCTTCAGATGCTCCAAATAGCATACACAAATGCGCAGGACTGAGGTGCGAGTGGGCACAGTGCACTGCTGCTACCTAGGTATTGTGCATGATGTTTGGACTCTAGACTAGTTACATCTGATAGGAGAAGTTTGTGTTGTGCCAATGCATGCCTTGGAACACTTAAGTATGCAAAAGGTTGTCTTTTTTTAAAAGAAAAATCTAATGACAAGTTGCTCTAGTAACAAGGAGAAAACAGCTACCTCACTGTCCAGATATTGACTTATGCAAATTAAAAAGACAATGAGGTAACATCTCACACCTGCCACATTGGCTACCATTAATAAATCAACAAACAAGAGCTGGCATAGATGTGGAGAAAAGACAACCCTAGTACACTGCTGGTGGGAATACAGATTGCTGCAGCCACTATGGAAAAGAGTATGAAGTTTCCTCAAAAAATTTAAAATGGAACTGCGTTTTGACCCAATGATTCCACTTCCAGGAATATATCTTAAGAATCCCGAAACACCAATCAGAAAGAATATAGCAGGAGGGGCAAGATGGCTGCAGCCTAATAATATTTTACAGCTAAAATTACTGCACACTCAGCTTGAAAAAATAAGAGAAGTATAGCTGATTGGACATATTTTGCCTAAGGAGCACTGAAGAAACAACATAGAGACTGTTAAGAGATGGAGAGTTGTAGAAAGGTGGAGCCCCCATAGAGCTAGTGCTCAGCTGAGAGGCCCGAGTGATATTGGCTGCAAAGCTCCCTCACCTTGGAAGTATGGACTCCCATCCCCATACAGGGATCCCAAACCCAGAGCAGCAGAGACAGGAAGGAGAGCCTGAATAGCATCAGGCAAAGAGATCCAGGGGAACTCTGTCTGCCTGGGAGGCAGGGTCTTCACCTTCTCAGTCAAAGAGCACAGCTATTGTTGGCAGCTCTAAAGGAAGCCATTCACCCTAGGCTCTGAGTATGGGTAAAGGCTGTGCTGCAGTGTTTGGCTCCAAACAAAAGGGGGAGTGGGGGGCTGAGGATTATAACCAGCAGTGACTTTGAGTGACCCTCTGTTTTCCTGAAAGGCTTTCTATAGAGCCCCAGAGAGTGAATAAACTGTGTGGGGTGAGGAAGGGGGAGAAGATTCTCCCACCTGGAGGTGGATTCTCCCACATCCAGTGAGGTCTCTCCTCCCACTTATGGAGCCACAAGAACTGCTCCAACATGTGGTGTTGATGGCAGGGCATATCGTGGATTTTTGACCCACACTGCAGAGAACTGGGAGCACAAGTAGAGTGGGAAATCTCAGACCCAGCTTTACTGAGACCAGATGTGGAGAGAAAACTGAGTCCTGCATGGGGCTGACTTTAAAACCTCTTCTGATTGAACTGGGCCCCTGGTGATTCCCCAAGACCCTACCCTAACCAACTTACAGGCCCACCAACCTGCCTCCAGTAGCTTTTCCATACAAAGGGCCTGTCTTAGCTCATGCTGTAGAATTTCAAAATCTCTCAAAGGTTCATGCACTCCAAATAAGCACCATCTGGCTTTGGGGTGTCCCATACTTCTTGCTAAGCAGACTCAAGCCCAGCACTAGTGGCAGCAGGCTTCAGTTCACAGATTAGCTTCCCAAAGGAACCTCCAAGCCCAGCCCAAGTGGCAACCTTCTGCAGGTCACTTTGTTGCTCATACCAAGTTGCACAAGGCAGGGTACAGGCAGCAGTTGACCTTGGCCAGGACCACGCCCCTCGTAAAAGGCCCAGAACCAATAAACATGGTGGCCAGCTTCAGAGAACACCACATACCCAACACCTCCACAAACAACACACCCAAATGGCAGACTCAGCAGGCACCAGAGTCCTGATACAGCAAAATCTTCTTCCATAGGGTCAGCCCTGGACAGTAGCTACTCCACTGTAGTCACTGCTGAGCCACACAACCAATCAGCCTGAGGGTCCACCTTTACGAATGACTTGCCAACAGCAATCAGGCTCAACTATGACAGAAGATTACACATAACCTACACAGGGACACACCTGAAGCTCCTGCCCCGGGTGACAAGAAAGATTGTGCCAATGAACCCTACAGGACACCTACTACATCAAGGCACTTTACCAAGACTAGGAGTCATAGCACCTCTATCTAATTCATAAAAACAAACACAGGAAGGCAGCCAAAATAAGGAGACAGGCACATGTCCAAAATGAAAAATAGAACAAAACTACAGAAAAAAAAATAAAACAAAATGGAGACAAGTAATCTACCTAATGCAGTTCAAAACACTGGTTAAAAGGATGCTCAATTATCTCAGACAAAAAGATGGGCAATATATAAAGGGAGATAGACAAATAAAGACAACCAGTCAGAAATAAAGAATACAATAACAGAAATGAAGAATACATCAGAGGGAATCAACAGTAGATTATATGAAGAAGATGACATAATCAGCCATTTGGAAGACAAGGTAGTAGAAAACACCTAATCAGGACAGCAAAAAAAAAAAAATCAAAATAATGATCATAGTTTAAGAAGCCTCATCAAGTGTACCAACATTCACATCATAGGGATACCAAAAAGAGAAGAGAGAGAGAGCAAGAAATTTAAAATCAATTGGAATAATGACAAATACTTCCCTAACCTGGTGAAAGAAATAGACATACAAGCACAGAAGATGAACCAAAAGAAACATACGCCAAGACCCAGCATAACTGAAACAGCAAAGGTTAAAGACAAAGAGGAAATCTTAAAAGCAGCAAGAAAAAGGCAGTTAACTACAAAGGAGCTCTCATAAGACTTCCAGCTGATTTCTCAACAGAAATATTTCAGGCCAGACATGACTGGCACAAAATATTTAAAGTGATGAAAAGCAAAGACTTACAACCAAACTTAGTCTACCACCAAGGCCACTTTCAAGGAGAAATAAAGAGTTTTCCAGACAAAAGAAAGCTAAAAGAGTTCATTGCCACTATACAAGTATTATAAGAAATGTTAAGAGAGGGAAAAAATGGCGGTGGAATAGAAGGGCGTGTCCCAAGACTTGTCCCAGAGCAGATAGAATGAGCAGCCGAAACGAATAACATCCACTCCGAATTGGCGAATGAGACTCAGCTGGTGAGACAATTTGTAGCTGGAAAGGGTAGAGGACCTCTGGAGAAAGCCTAGGGTACTGCAACTACGCAAGCAGCAGACAAGTGAGCAGCCACTCCTGTTTAAGAAGCAGCAGTACCGTGAGCAGCCCGCTCCAGGCCAAAGAGCAGCAGCCTCACGTGGCCTGCCCCTGTCCAAGGAGTAGCAGCTGTGTGAGCAGCCCACTCCCCTATCCGAGGAGCAGCAACCACATGAGCAGGCTGCACCCATCCAAGGAGCAGCAGACGCATGAGCAGCCAGCCCACAACTGAGGAGCAGCATCCCACAAAGATTGCACCCTGCACATGTACAAGGAGCACCAGCTGTACAAGCAACCTGCCCCCATACAAAGAAAAGCAGCCACACGAGCAGCCTGCCCCTGTTTGAGGAGCAGCAACTGTGTGAGCAGGCGGCCCCCATCCAAGGAGCAGCAGCTACACACAGCCTGCACCCATCTAACGAGCAGCAGCCAGGTGAGAGGCCTCCTCCTATCTAAGGAGCAGCAGCAATATGTGCAGCTAACTCCTGTCCGTGGAGCAGCAGCTGCACATGCAGCCTGTGCCCTGTCTGAGGAGTAGCAGATATGCGAGCAGCCTGCCCCCATCCAAGGAGCAGCAGCTGCAAGAGCAGCCCTCCCACATATGGGAAGCAGCATCCCTGCGAGCAACCTGCCCCCGTCCAAGGAGCAGCAGCCTCACAAGAAGCCCACCCCATCAGAGAAGCAACGGTCGCATGCAGTCAGCCCCATCCATGGAGCAGCAGCCACGTGAGCAGCACACACCCATCTGAGGAGCAGCAGCCACGTGCATCCCGCCCCCAACTGAGGAGCAGCAGCTTCATGATCAGCCCACCCCCGTCTAAGGAGCAGCAGGTGTCCAAGTAGCCTCCCCACACCAGCCAGAGGAGCCACCACTGCTGCAAACAGCACCCACCAGAGGAGCCGCTGCCAAATGAGGAACAGCCACTGCCAAATGAGGAGCAGCTGCTGCCAAAAGAGGAGCAGCCGCTGCCAAAAGAGGAGCAGCCGCTGCCAAATGAGGAGCAGCCACTGCCGTGGCCACACAAGGAGCAGCAGCAGCCCGAGGAGCCACTGCCACCCAAGGAGTAGCCCGCACACAACTCAACATCTAGATCCATCAGTAAGGTCAAAATGGGTACACAAAGAAACCCCCAAATGAAAGAAAAGGAGGGATCGCCAGAAAAGCAGCTAAGTGAAACAGAGGCATGCAATATGTCAAAAAAGAATTCAGAATAGGAGTCATGCAGTTCATAAAACAGGTGGATGAAAAAATCAAATCCTTATGTAAGAGTCAAGAAGAAATAAAGAGTGATATAGCTGCAATAAAAAACACCATGGAAACTTTCAACAGTAGACTAGAAGAAGTGGAGGACCGAATTAGCGAATTAGAAGACAGGGAAGCAAAACACACCCAAACTGAACTGCAATTGGAGAAAAAATTAAAAGACAGGCAGAGAGTCTAAGGGAGTTATGGGACAATATGAAACGAAGCCACATACGAATAATAGGGGTTCCAGAACAACAGGAAGAGGAACAAGGGTTAGAAAACCTATTTGAAGAAATAAAGTCAGAAAACTTCCCTAAGGTGGGGGGAAAAAAGTCACACAGCATAGAGAGGCCCAAACAAGATGAACCAAAAAAGACCCACACCAAGACACATCATAATTAAAATGACAAATGTTCAAGACAAAGAGAAAATCTTAAAGGCTGCAAGAGAGAGACAGAAAGTTACAAGCCAGCAATGCAATAAATGCTAAAGGGAATGCTGTAAAAAGAAGAAATAAAAAGGTAAGAAAGAACACAGGCACAAAAATAAAAATGACTACAAACAAGTACCTTTCAATAATAACTTTAAACGTAAATGAACTAAATGCTCCAATCAAAAAACGTCGAGTGGCTGAATGGATAAAAAAACATGACCCATATATATGATGTCTACAAGAGACACCTCAGAACATGGGACTCACACAGACTGAAAGTGAAGGGATGAAAAAGTATCTTTTAGGCAAATGGAAATGAAAAAAGTTGGGATAGCAATACTTATATCCGACAAAATAGACCTCAAAGTGAAGGCCATAACAAGAGATACGGAAGGCCACTTCATAATACTAAAGGTATGGCTACAACAAGAGCATGTAACCCTGATAACCATATATGGACCCAATGCAGGAACACCCAAATACATAAAGAAAAAAAAAAACTCCTGGAAGATATCAAGGGAGAGATTGACAACAATACAAACATGAAAGGGGACTTTAATACTGCACTGACATTGCTGGATAAATCCTCTAGACCAGCCGTGGGCAAACTATGGCCCACGGGCAGGATCCGGCATATCTGAAATGAATAAAACTAACAAAAAAAAAGGACCGTACCCTTTTATGTAATGATGTTTACTTTGAATTTATATTAGTTCACACAAACACTCCATCCATGCTTTTGTTCTGGCCCTCTGGTCCAGTTTAAGAACCCATCGTCACAGGTTGAGAACTGCTGCTCTAGAAAAAAGATCAGCAAAGTAACAGCAATCCTAAATGACTCACTACATCAGACGGACTTAATTGACATCTTCGGAACATTTCACCCCAAAGCCATGGAATATACGTTCTTCTCAAGTGTACATGGGATATTGTCAAAATTAGACCACATATTGGGTCACAAGCAAAGTCTCACCAAATTCAAGAAGACTGAAATCATATCAAGCATCTTCTAAGACCACAATTGCGTATTGTTAGAAATAAACTACAATAAAAACAATCCAAAAAATTCAAACAATTAGAAGCTGAATAGCATGCTCTTAAATAATGATTGGGTTACCAATGAGATCAAAGAAGAAATTAAAAACATCCTGGAAACTAATGACAATGAAAACAAAACAATCCAAAATCTATGGAATACAATGAAACCATTCCTGAGAGGGAGCTTTATAGCTCTACAGGCCTACCTCAAAAAAACAAGAAAAAAATGGTAGTAAATCACCTAATTCTACAACTTAGAGAATTAGAAAGAGAGCAACAAGAAAAGTCCAGAGTGAGCAGAAGGAAGGATAGATTAAAGACCAGAGCAGAAATGAATGACATAGAGACCAAAAAAAAACCCAATACAAACGAAGAGCTGGTTCTTTGAAAGAATAAACATGACTGATGAACCTCTAGCCAGGCTCACCAAGAAGCAAATTAGAGGTCTCAAATAAACAAAATCAGAAATTAAAGAGGTGAAATAACAACAGACCCCACAGAAATACAAAGGATTGTTAAAAAATACTATGAACAACTCTATTCCAACAAACTAGACAACTGGGAGGAAATGTACATACTCCTAGAAAAATACAACCTTCCAAAACTCAATCTGGAAGAATTTAAAAATCTCAATAGGTTGATATCTATGGAAGAAATTGAAGCAGTCATCAAAAAGTTTCCATAGCCCTAACTGGTTTGGCTCAGTAGATAGAGCTTTGGCCTACAGAGTGAAGGGTCCCGGGTTCGATTAAGGTCAAGGGCATGTACCTTGGTTGTGGGCACATCCTCAGTAGGTGGCAGGAGGCAGCTTCAATGTTTCTCTCTTATTGATGTTTCTAACTCTCTATACCTCTACCTTTCTCTCTGTAAAAAAATCAATAAATTTAAAAAAAAAAAAAAAGCTTCCACAAACAAAATCCTGGGGCCATATGGCTTCTCAGGGGAGTTTTACCAAACATTCAAGGAAAAACTAAAACCTATCCTCCTCAGACTACTCCCAAAAATTCAAGAGAAAGAAACACTTCCAAGC
>NW_006284014.1:157614-158308 GCF_000327345.1 Myotis davidii
GCTTTTGCGATTAGACAAGAAGAAGAAATAAATGGCATCCAAAGTGGAAAAGAAGAAGTAAAACTGCCCTTATTCGCAGATGACATGACCTTGTACATAAAAAACCCTAAAGACTCCATCAAAAAATTATTAGACTTAATAAATGAATTTGGCAATGTAGCAGGATACAAAATGAATGCCAAGAAATCTATGGCATTTCTATACACCAATGGTGAACTTACAGAAAGAGAGACTAAAAGAGCAATCCCATTTACCATCACACCAAAAATATTAAGATACCTAGGAATAAACTTAACAAAGGAGGTAAAAAGACCTAGATGTGGAAAACTACAGGACAATGAAAAAAGACACAGAGGAAGACATAAACAGATGGAAGAACATACTGTGCTCATGGATCGGTAGAATCAACATCATTACAATGTCCATACTACCCAAAGCAATCTACAGATTCAATTCACTCCTCATTAAAATACAAACAGCATATTTCACAGACCTAGAACGAACTCTCCAAAAATTCATCTGAAATTTAAAAAGACCCTGAATAGCTGCAGAAATCCTGAGAAAGAAGAACAAAGTAGGTGGGATCTCACTACCAGATATCAAGCTGTATTATAAAGCAACTATTCTCAAAACAGCCTGGTACTGACACAAGAACAGACATATAGATCAATGGAATAGAATAGAGAACCCAGAA
>NW_006284014.1:159162-160634 GCF_000327345.1 Myotis davidii
GAGGGAGGTTCCTCAAAACGTTAAAAATGGAACTCCCATTTGACCCAGTGATCCCATTTCTAGGAATATATCCCAAGAAAACAAAAACACCAACTAGAAAGGATATATGTACCCCTATGTTCATAGCAGCACAATTTACCATAGCTAAGATTTAGAAACAGCCTAAATTCCCATCAGCAGATGAATGGATTAGAAAACTGTGGTAAATCTGCACAATGCCATACTATGCTGGTGTAAAAAAAGGAGTTCTTACCATTTGCAACAGCATGGATGGAACTGGAGAGCATTATGCTAAGCAAAATAAGTCAGTCAGAGAAAGATAAATATCACATGATGTCACTCATTTGTGGAATATAATGAACAACATAAACTGATGAACAAAAACAGATCCAGAGACAGAGAAGCATCGATCAGACTGTTAAACCTCAGAGAAAAGTTAGGGGAGGGTGGGAGTAAGGGGGAGAGATCAACCAAAGGATTTGTGTGCATGCATATAAGCCTAACCAATGGACACAGACAACTGGGGGGTGGGGAGTAGGGGAGAAGTGGGGCAGTGGGGAGATAAGGACCCAAATATAATACCTTAATCAATAAAGAAATTTTTTTAAAAAGTAATGCATGAACACACACACAAAAGAAACATACAAGGACTTCCTTAAAAGGAAAAAAAAATAAGAGATAAAAATATAATAATAAAATAAGAATGACAGCCCTGACTGGTTTGGCTCAGTGAATAGGGCATCGGCCTGTGGACTGAAGGGTCCCAGGTTCGATTCCGGTCAAGGGCATGTACCTTGGTTGCGGGCACATTCCCAGTAGGGGGTGTGCAGGAGGCAGCTGATCGATGCTTCTCTCTCATGGATGTTTCTAACTCTCTATCCCTCTCCTTTCCTCTCTGTAAAAAAATCAATAAAATATATATTTTTAAAAAATAAGAATGACAACATATCTATTAACAATTATTTTAAATGTAAATAAATTAAATGCTCCAATCAAAGACATACAATGGCTAAATGGAGAGAAAAGAAAGACCCTTACATATGCTGCATAGAAGACACCCACTTTAGATCAAAAGACACATACAGACTGAAAGTAAGGGATGGAGAAAGAAATTTCATGCAAGTGAAAATAATAATTTTGAAAAAGCTAGGATAGCAATACTCAGGTCAAAGTAGACTTTAAAACAAAGGCTATAGAGATATAAGCCGAGGGGGAACCGAAGATGGCGGCATAGGTTAACACCAGAGATTGCTGCCTTGAACAACCAATTCAAATTAAGCTTGAACCAGGGAAAGGACAACATCCAGAGCCACAGGAGGGCTGGCTGACTGGAAATTCTACAACTAGGAGTAAAGAGAATATTATATCCAGACTCAGAGGATCCGCAGTGCTGAAGTGAAATTCTCAGGTACCGAGTGCGCGCGGAGCGGAGCTGGCGGCGCGGCGCGGACGGCGGCGCGGAGGGCGCCGAG
>NW_006284014.1:162015-165166 GCF_000327345.1 Myotis davidii
AACGGGGGGCGGGGGGGTGGAGGGTGATGTGGGGACAGGGACACATATGTAATATCTTAATCAATAAAAAATATATTTAAAAAAAAAAGGCTATAGTAAGAGACAATGAAGGACCCAGCAATTCTATTTCTGGACATTTATTTAAAGAAACCTAAAAAAGTAATTCAAAAAGACATGCATCCCTATGTTCATTGCAATGATTTTTACAATAACCAAGATATAGAAACAACATAAGTTCCATCCATAGATGAATGAATATAGAAGAAGTGGTACATACAATGGAATATGACTCAGCCATCAAAAAATAATGAAATCTTGACATCTGCAACATGGATGGACCGAAAGGGTATGATGCTAAGTGAAATAACAGGGAAAGATAAATACCACATGATTTCACTTATATGTGGAATCTAAAACAACATAGTAGACAAAAACACAACAGATACAAACTCATGGATATGGAGAACATTTTGAGGATTCCCAGATGGTAGGAGGCTTAAGAGGAAGGGTGTAAAGGGGAAAGGAATTAAGAGGTACAAATTCGTAGTTACAAAATAGTCACAGTGATATAAAGTACAGCAAAGGGAATATAGAAAAAAAATTGTAATAACTATGGTTTCAGATGGGTACTAGATTTATCAAGTTGGTCACTTTGTAAGTAATATAAGTCTAATCACTGAAACTAATATTGTATATCTGAAACTAATATTGTATATCAACTGTAACTGAAAAATAAAAAATTATTTTTAAAAAGGAAAAACAATGTTTGTGGTATGTTAGAAGAAAAACACCCATATATCATCACATACAGTCATTTCAAAACACCACCAAAATAATAATGTTTATCCCTGGGTGTTGTAATTATAGTAATGTGGGGGGGGGGGTGTTACTACTTTTTAATGTCTTCCTTAAAAAGTAAATAACCTGAATTTTTGAAAACACTAGCTATGCTGTCAACTTTGAAAAAACTATCCCAGTTGTACTGTGTTGGGTTGACATTATGCAGGAATTAACAGCCATATCAGTCTAGAAATGTCAACATAATTTTTTCCATTTGTACAGGGGTAACACACTATGTTAAATATGTAAGGTCTTAATCTACATGGGTTTGATTACAGAAACTAATAGAGCATTCTCTAAGTTATGAAAAAAATGAATATATCACTTGCATAATCACTTGATATATTTATTGCGTAATGTTTAAAATTATGTCTGACATTGAGACCTTGTTATTCTCTCACAATAAATTCATATATCTGTCCTTAACCATCAACATAAAATAGGCATCTGTTCAATCCCGAATATCAGGAACCTCCGCCAAACTGCTCCATTTATCACTTTTCTTGGGTGTACCTGGCTTTGATACATCTTTAGCTGTTTTCCGATTATCTAACACAATTCTGATTCTTTCAATATACACTATCTTTTCCCCCCAGAAATTTTACCTTTCAAGAAAACAAGTAAAAAAAAAATCCTACTTCTGACATCATTATCAAAATCACTGTCATTATTGCCATTATTCTTTTTTTTCCCTAAATGCACAATGGGGAATTGGACTAAGAATATTAGACTACAAACTCCCATTCAGAAAGGGAGGGGTGGTAAATACATAGCAGTCTCTGGTGCATGGCACTGGAGAACTTTTTTTGGCCTGGATTTTGTTCTTTGTGAGAAACTCTCTAATCCATTGCATCCTATAGTCCTTTGCTCTTGACCACCTGGGTGGTTATTTTCTGTTCATTAGCCTTTATGCCACACTATTGCTGAGCACTGGAAATATACCCTCTCTGGGCCATATAGCTTTGAAACTACTTTGCTATTGTGCAAGTTTTAACACCTCAAAGATTATATTAACAGACAAAGGCCTTTTAGGTTAGCTCATGAATTCTTTGGCAGTACAAATACCTCAAAAACTTTGTAGCTACAGTGCATAGAGCATCAGCCTACAGACTGAAGGGTCCCGGGTGCAATTCCAGTCAAGGGCATGTACCTTGGTTGTGGGCACACCCCCCAGGAGGCAGCTGATCGGTGTTTCTCTCTCATCAATGTTTCTGACTCTCTATCCCCCTCTCTTCCTTTCTGTAAAAACTCAATAAAATATATAAATTATAACCAGAAAACAAAAACAAAAAGAACTTTGTAGCTATTAATTGACTTGCTTCTTAGTTCCCTGTGCCAGTAAATCAAACCCAAAGATCTTTACTAGAATTTGTCTGTAGATAAGCTTTCTTTCTTTCTCATTCCCTCAAGAACATTTTTAAAGAGGATATGAAATCATTTATTGATTACACATGATGATGGAAGATACAGGAGGGGAGACTTTAACAGTGCTTACTCTGCAGCAGAAAGGAGTGATCTAGGAGAAACCAAGATGGCGACATAGGTAAACACTGGAGATTGCTGCCTCGCACAAACACTTCAAAAATACAACTAAAAGACAGAACGGACATCATCCAGAACCACAGGAAGGCTGGCTGAGTGGAAATTCTACAACTAGAAGGAAAGAGAAAAGCATACCGAGGCTCAGAGGAGGGGCAGTGTAGAAGTAAAATACAGAGGTATGGAGGCGCATGCGGAAGAGGGCTGGCGGCTGAGGACACGGTTGTCTTTTACAATCAGGAGGGAGTCTCAATCTCTGAACTCCAGTTCCAGCTGAGTCTCTGGGGACCCAGACTCATACGGGAGAAACTGGACTGTCTGGCATTGGTCGGAACTCGAAGGCAGCTTTCTCTCAGGGGTGCTTGCAGTGATTGCCGGGACACTGAGAAGCAGGGCCTCTGAAGGCAGGACTGAGAGCAGCCATAACTGCTCCCTCCGCCCTGTTGATCCACTGGGACCTGGCCCTGCCCAAGCCGCCCACAGGAGGCTTTTGCATGTGAAAGGCCTGGCGTTTTGCAATCTGATAATTACCTAACAAACTGCAGCTGGCCCAACGGCCAGACAGCAACTTGCATTGCTTCACAGCTGGCTCCTGCTGGATAGCCTCAGGCAGATGCCAGATTAGCACCTCCTTAGAGATCCAGGACCAGTGTGCCTGGTGGTCAGAGTGGGACCATCCAGATTGCAGCTCCTCAGATACATAAAGGACACACTCAGGGGGCAGACTCAGTGAGCACCAAAGCCCCATTGAAGCAAGTCTTGCCCCGGAGAG
>NW_006284014.1:166035-170208 GCF_000327345.1 Myotis davidii
AAAAAATCAAGTGAACAAATACTCTGATGAACAGAATAAACTGGTGAATATAATAGAATGAGGGGCATAGAAAGGGAGTGGACTGACAATTCGGAGGGAAAGGGGTGGGGAGGGTGTGGGAAGAGACTGGACAAAAATCATACACCTATGGATGAGGACAGTTGGTGGGGGGGGTGGGGGAACGGAAGGAGGGCTGGGAACTGGGTGGAGGGGAGCTATGGGGGGAAAAAGAGGAACAACTGTAATAACCTGAACAATCAAGATTTAATTTAAAAAAAAGAAAAAAAAAGAAAAGAGAGATCTAATGAATGTACCTCTCAAAGACTTTTCATATCTTATTTCATGCTGAGACTAAAACCATCTTTGGATACTGACATCTGATAGCCTGTGACCAACTCTACCACAGACCCTGAAATCTACCCTAGTCACCCACTGTAAAGTCAAATCTTTGATATTCTCAGTACCAAAAATTACCAGCCTTTGTCATATCAATTTCAAACATCCCACTGTTTGATCATGAGTCTCTAACATTCGCTAACTTGACCAGGACCTACAAACCACCGACCCCTAACCCCTTCAAAGTGCCCCTCGTGTTTTCTTTTCGTGTGTGTGTGTGTGTGTGTGTGTGTGTGTGTGTGTGTGTGTGTGATTTTGAGAGTACATTTATTAAAGCTGGGGACAGTGAAACAAGGAAGAACCAAAAGTAGAAGCAAGAAAGAGAGACTAGAAAATGTTATGAGTAACAAGTGAGAGCAAAGGCAGGGCTGCTGTCAGCTCACTGGAGAGTCAGAGAAAAGGGGGCCTTGGAGACAGGTTCAAGGGGTTAGCCTGGGAGAAACTGCTGCTGCCTCTGCTTGCAAGTCTCATGAAGTCCCTTGGAGTTTAGGAGATGCATGAGTATGGGGTAAGAAGAGGGAGAAGGGAAAAGCCTGGGCATACTTCCAAGAGGAGAATGCACCAGTTCCCTCGTGTGTTCATCTCCCCCTTTACCTGTGTTAGATTCTGTGGTCTCTCTTTAAAAGCACACCCTTATATAAACCCTCAATTCCTTTGTCCCCATAACTTAGTTGTACTTCCCTGGGAAAACTTGACCCCTGGGAAAACTTAATCCCTAGCTAAATGTAGCTCTCTGCCTATTCTATCCTGAACCCAGGCAGCTGTTGTTTTTCCTTTAATTTTTAAAATTACAGTTTACATTCATTATTTTGTATTAGTTTCAGGTGTACAGCACAGTGGTCAGACAATCATATACTTCACAACATGCTCCCCCAACATTTCTAGTTCTCACATGGCCATACACAGTTATTACATTATTGACTATATTTCCTATACTTTACATACCTGTGACTATTTTGTAACTACAGTTACTTTATAGCTCTGAAGGCAGCAGGATCCTTCCAAATGTCAGTGAATCCCCTAAACCGCCTCCCCTCTGGTAACCATCAGACTGTTTTCAGTATCTATGAGTCTATTTCAATTTTATGTGTTCATTTATTTTGTTCTTTAGCTTCCACATATAAGTGAAATCATATGGTACTTGTCTTTCTGTAACAAGATACTAAGATGCTAGGAAAATTCTTGGGCAAGTGGAATAGGGAAAATAAGTCAAGAAAATTAAACAAAGCCAAACAGATTGGGCAGCTAGCAGCCAGCTTGCAGCAAGACCTTATCTTCCCCAACCAAGGACACTTGAAAACAAATGGTTATTAAATACCTCTCCACTCTAACTAGAGAATACATAACTTAAATCACCCTGGAACTACTAAATTGGGAAGGGGGAAGGAAGAAAGGAAATTTTTATCTCACCCACTAAACAAAGAAGTCAGCAGTCTTGGGACTTACTAGATGTTCTTATAAATTCTGGAAAAAGCCACAACAAACTAAAAGGGGACCCTTGAAATCTAGTCTGTGCCCAAGATACTCTGCAACGGAACCTTGAAACCTGTAGACAGAACACAACCTCTGCAACTTCACCGAGTGGCACACTCAGATTAGCTGAATGCCCACCTGTGCTTTATACCAGGTATATTTTGATAAAAATTGCTTGCCGTGCTTCTTTAATAAATTAGCTTGCAGTACTACAATGCTGTGTCCGCTGTCACTTGTTTGAAATCTTTCCTACAAGACTGACAGAACTGAGGAGACAGCCCTCTCCCTTCAAGTCAGGGGGCTATCCGATAACATCTTTTCTGGTGTTCCTGGTGTCCTATAATCCTATCTAATAATAGACAAACATGGTAATTGACCGTACCTACGCTATGCCTCCCATTGGCTAAACAGCACAATATGCAAATTAACTTCCAACAAAGATGGCGGCTAATTTGCATGCTGCAGGCAGGGTGGGACAGAGCAGCCGCCAGCGCAAGCTGCCATCCCAGGCCACAGGCCAGCCCCAGAAGCCCCAGAAGCCAGTGATTGAGGGGAGATGGGGGTCCCCGGCCCAGGCCTGATGCCCCTGGCCCAGGTGTCAGGCCTGGGCCGGGGGCAGAGCCAGTGATGCAGGGGAGATGGGGGTCCCCGGCCCAGGCCTGATGCCCCTGGCCCAGGTGTCAGGCCTGGGCCGGGGGCAGAGCCAGTGATGCAGGGGAGATGGGGGTCCCCGGCCCAGGCCTGATGCCCCTGGCCCAGGTGTCAGGCCTGGGCCGGGGGCAGAGCCAGTGATGCAGGGGAGATGGGGGTCCCCTGCCCAGGCCTGACACCTAGGCCAGAAGCGTCAGGCCTGTGTGGGGGGAAGAGCCAGTGATCAGAGGGAGATGGGGGTCCCCTGCCCAGGCCTGACACCTGGGCCAGAAGCGTCAGGCCTGTGTGGGGGGAAGAGCCAGTGATCAGAGGGAGATGGGGGTCCCCTGCCCAGGCCTGACGCCTCTCGCCGAGGCGTCAGGCCTGGGTGAGAGGCCTATCCGGTGATCGAAGGGTGATGGGGGCCAATGCCTCTGGCAAGGTGTCAGGCCTGAGCGAGGGCGGATCCGGCAATGGGAGGGAGATGGGGGTCCCCTGCCCAGACCTGATGCCTGAGCCAGAGGCATCAGGCCTAGGGCCGGGGGAGAAGGTGGGGTAAGCTGGCAATTGGTGTGAACTACAGAGGAAACACCTTTTCTGACCGCTCATTGGTTAAGCTCCCTATATGCCACTGGTAATATTCTTAGTAACTTGGGTAATAAGAATCCAAAAAGGTGATCTAGGGTTTTTCACCACTCCTGGTGAAAAAAACGAAGGTCTGCTGCTGGAGGGCTAAGAAATGTCATATCTTGCCCTAGCTGGTTTGGCTCAGAGGATAATACCTTGGCCTGCCAATGGCAGGGTCTGAGTTCAATTCTGACCAAGGGCATGTACCTAGGTTGCAGGCTCCTCCCTGGCCGGGGCCCACGTCAGGGCTCATGCAGGAGGCAACCAATCAAAGTGTTCCTCTCACTTTGATGTTTCTCTCTGTCTTTCCCTTTCTCTTCCACATTCTCTAAAAATCAATGGAAACATATCCTCAGGTGAGGATAAAAAAAATAAAGAAATTATTATTATATGAAAAACACATCTTGAAAATGCCTAAAGAAAGTTGTCATTTTTTCATGGTGAAGGGACTGGAGTCCATGTTGATGAAAAAACCTTACTGGCTGCCCTGGCTGGCAGTGGCTGCAGCAGCGGGGCGATGGGCCTAAGCTATCACTAGGATATCCCCTGAGGGCTCCCAGTATGTGAGAGGGGGCAGGCTGGGCTGAGGGATACCCCTGCCCCAGTGCACAAATTTCGTTCATCGGGCCCCTAGTATTTCTATAACTGACTTTTTTACTTAGCATAATACCCTCTAGGTCCATCCATGCTGTTGCAAATGGTAAGATTTCAATCGTTATTGTGGCTAAGTGATATTCCATTGTACATATGTACCACAGCATGTTTATCATTCATCCACTAATGGAAACTTGGGTTGCTTTCATATTGTAGCTATTGTAAATATCACTACAATTAACCAAGAAATATATATATTCTTTTACTTATTTTTTTTAATTTAAATAGCTTAACTTTATTTTTTTATTTGTATTTTTTTCTTTTTTTAATCTTTAATTTCTTTATTGGTTAAGGTATTACAAATGTGTCCTCATCCCCCCTATTAGTCCCCAACCTCCCCACCCCACTCATGCTCTCATCCCCCTGTTGTCCATGTCCATTGGTTTAGCTTCT
>NW_006284014.1:170631-177964 GCF_000327345.1 Myotis davidii
GAGTGAACCCTTATCGGTGATATCATTGGCAAATATGTTCTCCCATGCAATGGGTCTTCTTGTAGTTTTGTTGATGGTTTCCTTTGCTGTGCAAAAGCTTTTTATTTTAATGTAGTTCCATTTGTTTATTTTCTCTTTAGTTTCCATTGCCCTAGGAGCAGTATCAGAGAAGAAATTCCTTTGGCCTATGTTTGCGATTTCCCTGCCTGTGGATTCCTCTAGTATTTTTATGGTTTCCCGTCTTACGTTTAAGTCTTTTATCCATTTTTAGTTTATTTTTGTGTTTGGTGTGAGTTGGTGCTCTAGTTTCATCTTTTTGCATGTATCTGTCCAAGTTTCCCCAACACCATTTATTGAAGAGACTGTCTTGACTCCATATATATGTTCTTTTAAATTAGTGTCTTGGGTTTCTTCGAATATATTCTCAAAAGTGGAATTGCTCAATCATAGGCAGTTCTATATAATGTTTTCCATAGAGACTGCACCAATCTGCCTTCCCATCAACAGTGTATGAGGGTACCCTTTTCTCCACATCCTCACCAGCACTTGTTGTTTGTTGATATATTGATGATAGTCATTTTGACAGGTGTAAGGTGATATCTCACTGTCATTTTAATTTGCATTTTTTTGATGATTAGTCACATTGAGCATCTTTTCATATGTCTATAGGCAATCTGTATATAACTTTGAGAAGTGTCTATTCAAGTCCTCTGCCCATTTTTGGATTTACTTGGATTGCTTTTTTTTTTCTTTTTGGTATTGAGATGTAGGAGCTCTTCATAAATTTTGGATATTAACCCCTTTTGGATATAACATTGGCAAATATCTTTTCCCATTCAGTAGGTTGTCTCTTTGTTTTATTAATGATTTACTTTGTTTTATTAATGATTATAATCATTAATGTTTTATTAATGATTTGCTGTACAGAAACTTTTGGTTTGATGTAGTCCCATTTATTTTTTCTTTTGTTTCCCTTGCCTGATGCAATAGATCAGAAAAATAAAAATTGCTACAAGAAATGTCTGAGATTTTACTACCTATGTTTTCTTCTAGGATTTGTATGGCTCTGAGTCTAACATTTAAGTCTTTAATCCATTTTTAATTTATTCTTGTATATGGCGTATCTGTCCAAGTTACCAAACACCATTTATTGAATACAATGTCTTTATCCCATTGTATGTTTTTGACTCCTTTATCAAATATTAATGACCATTAAGGTGGAGGTTTATTTCTGGACTCTCATTTCTGTTCCATTGACCTAGTGCCTGTTTTTATGCCAGTACCATGCTGTTCTGATTACTATAGCTTTGTAGTATAGTTAGATATCAGGTACTGTGATACCTAAAATTTTGTTGTTTTTTAATCAAGACTGCTGTTGCTATTCGAGGTCTTTTTGTGGTTGTATATAAATTTTTTGAATCATTTGTTCTAGCTCTGTGAAATATGGCATTGGTATTTTGATAGAAATTGCATTGAATCTATAAATTGCTTTGGATAGTATGGACATTTTAATGATGTGAATTCCTTCTATCCATGAGCATAGTATATGCTTCCATTGATATGAATCTTCTTCAATTTCCTTCTTCAGTTTCTTTTAATTTTCCAAATACAAGTCTTTTATCACCTTTGTTCAATTTCTTCCTAGGTATGTTTGCTGTTGTTGTAATTGTAAATGAGATTATTTTCTTAGTTTCCCTTTCTGATAGTTCATTATTAGTGTGTAAAACTGCAAATAATTTCTGAAATTTTGTATTCTGAATTACTAAATTCATTTATCAGTTCTTCTAGTTTTTGGTAAAATCTTTGGGGTTCTCTATATATATCATGTCATCTGAAAATAATGACAGTTTTACTTCTTCCTTTCCAATTTGGATGCCTTTTCTTCTTGTCTGATTTCTGTAACTAGGAATTCCAATACTATCTACACTAATAAAAGAGAAAGATGTAAATTGACCATACCTTCACGACACCCACCAGCCAATCAGGAGTGAGTATGCATATTAACCCAACAAAGATGGCAGGTTAATTTGCATATGCAGGTGCTGAGTGGCCTGGGCCAGGGCAGCCTCTTGTGTGCGCACCAGCACCAAGCAGTCTGGGTCCCGGGGACAGGCATCCTCGGGACTCAGGCCCCTGAGCCTGGGGGCCCACATGTAGGCCCAGAGCAGCTTGGGTCCCAGAATGACCCCCGGCCACTCCGGACCTATGCACACAGGTGCCAAACGGCCAGGGGAGGGACGGGAACGCCCTCCGCATCACTGTGGCTGGCCTGTGGGCAGCATGCACGTACCAAGTGGCCAAGGGGTGGGCAGGACTGGGGCGTTCCCACCCCCCTGGCTGCTCTGGGCCTACCCACACAGGCGCCAAGAAGCCTGGGTCCTGGGGATGCCACTGGAGTGTCTGGTCCTGTCAGCCCAGCCTGGGGGCAGTTGAAGTTCCCAGTCCTTTTCGTTTCAGCAGCCCCTGGACAGGAAGCAAAATCCAAGAGCGCAGGGGGGGCACCAGGAATTCTGAGAATCATAGTTCTGGTGGCAGACGCATTGTGGGTTCTCCTAGACACTAGAGCAAAGTGTGCCTGGAGCAAGTTACTGTTGCAGATTGGGGATGGAGGGAGAGTAAAGGTGAGAGACATAAGTAAAGTCAGAGTGTCGAGGAAAAATTAAAAGGAAGATATCCTGCAACTTTTAGGAAATTTCCACCAATGGAGAAAAAAAAAAAAGAGCTTTACTATTTTGTGAGCTCAAAACCAAACTGGGTTGGGGTCTCAGACATTTCGCTCACATGATTACAAAGACAGAAACTCCCGAATTGGAGAGGGCTCTTCTGAGGGCTCCCAGATTGGAGAGGGTGCAGGTCGGGCTGAGGGACCCACCCCCCATGCACAAATCTTTGTGCACCGGGACGCTAGTGTTAAATAAGATTATTGAAAGTCAACTTCCCTGTCTTGTTCTTGGTATTAAAGGAAATGTTTTTAGCTCTAGCCGGTTTGGTTCAGTGGATAGAGTGTCAGCCTGCAGACTGAAAGATCCCTGGTTCGATTCTGGTCAAGGGCACATGCCTGAGTTGTGGGCTCAATCCCCAGTAAGGGGCATACAGAAGGTAGCAAATCAATGATTCTCACATCATTGATGTTTCTATCTCTCTCTCCCTCTCCCTTCCTCTGAAATCAATAAAAATATTTTTTTTTTAAAAAGGAAATGTTTTTAGTTTTTCCCCATTGAGGATGATGTTAGTGTGGGTCTGCCATATATGGCCTTTAATATGTTGAGGCATGTTCCCTCTACTCCCACTTTGCTGAGTTTTTATCATAAATGAGTGCCAAATGTTATCAAATTCTTTTTCTGCATCTACTGATCATATAATTTTTATCCTTCATTTTGTTTATGTGGTCTATCACATTATTGATTTGCTGATATTGTACCAACCTTGCATCCCAGAATAAATCCCACTTGATCATGTTGTATGGTATTTTTAATGTAGTGCTCAATTCGATTTGCTAATATTCTGTTGAGGAATTTAGCATCTATATTCATCAGGGATATTGGCCTGTCATTTTATTTCCTTGTAGTGTCTTTATCTGATTTTGGATTTAGGGTAATGCTGACCTCATAAAATGAGCTTGGAGCCTTCCCTCCTGTGGAATTTTTAGGAATGGTTTGAGAAGGATGGATGTTATTCTTCTTTAAATGCTTGGTAAAATTCACTGTGAAGCCATCTGGTCTATAACAATTGTTTGTTGGGATATGTGTTTTGGTTTGTTTTACTGTTTCAATTTTATTAGTTGTAATCAGTCAGTTCAGATTTTCTGTTTCTTCTTTCAGTTTTGGAAGATTGTATGTTTCTTGAAATTTATCCATATCTTCTAAATCACCCAATTTTGGGCACATAGTTATCTGTAATATTTTTTTATAATCCTTTATATTTTTATGGTGTCATTGTTATTTCTCTTCTTTCATTTTTGGTTTGGGTCCTCTCTTTTTATTTTTCATGAGTCTAGTTCAGTGATGGCAAACCTATGACACGTGTGTCAGAGGTGACACACAAACTCATTTTTTTGGTTGATTTTTCTTTGTTAAATGGCATTTAAATATATAAAATAAATATCAAAGATATAAGTCTTTGTTTTACTATGGTTGCAAATATCAAAAAATTTCTATATGTGACACGGCACCAGAGTTAAGTTAGGGTTTTTCAAAATGCTGACATGCCGAGCTCAAAAGGTTCGCCGTCACTGGTCTAGTTAAAGGTTTATAAAGCTTTCCCTAACCGGTTTGGCGCAGTGGATAGAGCATCTGCCTGCGGACTTAAGGGTCCCGGGTTCGATTCTTGACAAGGGCATGTACCTTGGTTGCGGGCACATCCCCAGTGGGGAGTGTGCAGAAGGCAGCTGATCGATGTTTCTCTCTCATCAATGTTTCTAACTCTCTATCCCTCTCCCTTCCTCTCTGTAAAAAATCAATAAAATATATTTTTTTTACAAAAAAGGTTTATAAATCTTATTTATCTTTTCAGAGAACCAGCTCTTGGTTTCACTGATCTTTTGTATTGTTTTTATAGACTCTGTTTCATTTATCTCTGTTCTAATCATTATTATTTCCTCCCATCTACTCACGTAGGGCTTTGTTTGTTGTTCTTTCTATAATTTCTTTAGGTATAAGGTTAGATTGTTTGAGATTTTTCTTGTTTCTTGAGGTGGAATGTATTACTATGAATTTCCCTCTTAGGACTGCTTTTATTGTATCCCACAGATTTTTTGTTGTTGTGTTCTCATTTTCACTTATCTCAAGGTCATTTAGCCTCCTTGTGTTTGTGTGAATTTCAGTTTTTTCCTTGTAATTAATTTCTAGTTTCGTACCACTGTGTTTGGAAAGCATGCTTGATATGAATTCAATCTTCTTAAATTTATTGAGACTTGTTTGCAGCCTATCCTGTGTCTATCCTGAAATATGTTTCATGTGCAGTTAAGAGAATGTATAATCTGCTGCTTTGGAGTAAAATGCACTGAAAATATCAAATAAATACATGTGAACTAGTGTGCAATTTAAGCCACTGTTTCCTTGGTGATTTTCTGTCTGGAAGATCTATTCATTGATGTCAATGCGTGTTAAAAATCCCCTACTCCAACTGTATTAGTGTCTATCTCTCCATTTACATCTATCAATATTTGCTTTATGTATTTAGGTGCTGCTACATTGGCTCCATAAATATTTACAAAGATTATAGCCTCTTGTTGAATTGATTCCTTTATTATTATGTAATATCCTTCTCTGTCTATTATAGCCACCCTATGTTTTTTTTTCATTTCCATTTGCATGAATATCTATTTTCATCCCTATACTTTTTTCTGAGGTTGGTCTTTTCTAGAGATTATACATATGGGTCATGTTTTTTCTGAGGTTGGTCTTTTCTAGAGATTATACGTATGGGCCACTCACCTACTCTATGTCTTATTTGAGTTTTTAATCCATTTACATTTAAAGTGATTATTGATAGGTACACACTTACTGCCACTTTATTCTATACTAGAGACCCGGTGCACAGATTCATGCATGTTGGGGGGGGGGGGGGCCCAGCCTGGCCTGGGCCCTCTTGCAATCCGGGACCCCTCGAAGGATGTAGCAGTGTTTCAAACAGCATGGGGTCAGGGAGGAGCCCAAGCGGGCGCTGCAATGCTCGCACTCATCCCAGCCCACTGCACCTACTGCTGCTGCTTGGTAGCACTGCCACGGAGTCAAGAGAGGCTCCTGTTGCTGCAAGTGTGCTCACCAGCCATGAGCCCAGCTTCTGGCTGAGCGGTGCTCCCCCTGTGGGAGTACAAAGACCAACAGGGGGCAGCTCCTACATGGAGCGTCTGCCCCCTGGTGGTCAGTGCGCATCATAGTGACTGGTCGACCCGTTGTTGATTGTTCAGTCGTAATGGTTGCTCAGGCTGTATGTATGTATGTGTGTGTGTGTGTGTGTGTGTGTGTGTGTGTGTGTGTATAGTATAATTTATAATTATGCTCTTTTTTTCTCTTCCTTCTTAAAAAACTTTAACATTTCTTAAAATATTGGTTTGGTGGTAATGAATTCCTTTAGTGTTTTCTTGTCTGGGAAGCACTTTATTTCCCCTTCAATTTTATTGTCTACTTCATTTTTAAATGACAGCCTTTCTAGGTAGTGTAGTCTTGGTTATAGGTTCTTGCTTTTCATAATTTTTAATATTTCGTGCCAATCCCATCTGGCCTGAAATTCTTCCATTGAGAAATCAGCTGACAGTCTTAAGGAAGTTTCTTATAGATAACTGTCTTTCTTTTGCCACTTTTAAAATCTTACTGTTTTTAACATTTGCCATTTTAATTATGATTTGTCTTAGTACGGGCCTCTTTATATTCATCTTGTTTGTGCCTCTCTACTCTTCTTGGACTTGTATGTATTTTTCCTTCACCGGTTAGGGAAGTTTTTGTCATTATTTCTTCAAATAGGTTATTAGTTCATTGCTCTGTCTTTTCTCCTTTTGGTACTCCTATTATGTGGATGTTGTTACAGTTGAGGTTGTCCCAGAGGTCCCTTAAACTATCCTCATTTTTTTTAATTCTTTTTTTCTTTTTGCTGCTCTGCTTGGCTATTTTCTGAGACCTTATCCCCCTAATTGCTGCTTCGATCCTCTGCTTCATCTAACCTGATGTTGATTCCTTCCAATTTATTCTTCATTTCAGATATAGTATTTTTTATTTCTGACTTATTCTTTACTATGGTTTCTATGTCCTTTTTTTATGCTATCTAAGTTCTCACTGAGCCCATCTATTCTTCCTCTACATTCTTTGAGCATCCTTATAACCATTGTTTTGAACTCTGTCTCTGGTAGATTGCTTGCCTCTAGTTCATTTAGTTCTTTCTCTGGGGATTTCTCCTGTTCTTTCATTTGAGGTCTGTTTCTTTGTTTCTCCATCTTGGCTGCCTCTCTGTATTTTTTCTGTGTATTAGGTACATTTGCTATGTCTCCCAATGTTGGTACTGTGACTTTATCCCACAGGTGTCTTGTAGGTATTGTTATCACTCTTTAAAAAGATATATTTTAATCCTTTTATACCTCTACTAGAGGCCCGGTGCACAAAAATTTGTGCACTAGGGGGGTGAGGGGGGGTCCCTCAGCCTGGCCTGTGCCCTCTCGCAGTCTGGGACCCCTTGGGAGATAACGACCTGCTGGCTTAGGCCTGCTCCCGGGTGGCAGAGGGCAGGCCCAATCCCTAGGTGCAGCCCCTGGTCAGGGTCAGAGCAGGGCCAATTGGGGAGCTGGGGCACCGCCCCCTGTCATGCACAGAGCAGGGCAGATTGGGAGGTTGCGATGACA
>NW_006284014.1:178459-195991 GCF_000327345.1 Myotis davidii
CCTGCGTGGTGTGGGGCCCCACTGGGGTTCCTGGCCAGTCTGGGTGAGGGGCTGAGGGCTGTTTTCAGGCTGGCAGGTTACAGAAGCTCCCAACCGCTCCTTTTTTTTTATTTTTTATTCTGGGCCAGCTTTAGCTGTGGCTCCAGCTCTGCGGCCTCTGCTGCTGGGAAAGCGGAAACCCTCGGGCCCAGACTCGTTTGTGTTCTCTAATCAAAACTCTGTATCAACTCCAGCTCTGAGATCCCAGCTCGCTGAAAGCAGGTTTCTGGAGTTTTTTTAGCTTCTATATGTTACGATGTTTCAAACTGCTTGCCTCTCAGAGGCCTGCAGCAGCAGGCGGGGAACGTTGGAGTCCTCCATCACTGAAGCAAGCCTCATGTAAGTTTCAAGCTGCCTGGCTGCCGGCCGCCATCTTGGCTGACAGTTAATTTGCATATCTCCCTGATTAGCCAATGGGAAGGGTAGCGGTCGTACGCCAATTACCATTTTTCTCTTTTATTAGGTAGGATTACTTTGATAATATCCCCTAGGTTATGTTTCTTAATTCTGCTCTGTTTTCACTTTTTCTCTATTTGTTTTTTATAGTCATTGATTATCCAGTTAACAAAGTTGTTCTACTTAATCCAATTTATACCTAACAGTTGGAAGACCCAAACGTTCAGGTGGCATTAAAATTGGCGATCAGACCACAGTCAAATTATTATAGCAGTGTGGTAATTGGCTATTTTCAGGATGCAGGGCTCTAGGGATCATCTGAGAAGCATGGAATTTAAACATGCAGTTTTTCAGTTTTTTTGTGTTTTTTGTTTGTTTGTTTGTTTGTTTGTTTGTTTTTGAGACCCTCTGTCACCATACCCTACTCTAACTGTAACAAGAATCCATTGTTACTATAGGAACTTGGGGTGCTTAAACTTTATAATATTAGAGTGTGTTCAGGCTTAGGTTATGTGTTTAATCAGTAGTAGCAACAAAAATACAATATATTGGCATTTACTATCCTGTCCTCCCTGTTCTCCCCCCCTCAGTAAATAAAAAACAAATGTATTAATGCAAATAATTTTCTCATATATTGATTCTACCAAGTTATTAAGGATTGGGGGGAGAAGGAAATGAAAATATTTTTAAGTAAAAACTTGAAACTGTCCATAGGTATGATCTGGGGAGTGGGGTGGGGTGGAAGATGTACCTACAAATTAAATTTAATGAAGTATTAGATTTTGCCTGTCTGTCTTCCCTTTCTTCCCATGAGCTTTTGGAAAGCAGGAACTATGTCTTTTTGCTCTTAATATACCTCAGGAAAGGATAAAGCATATGAACAAGCATTAATTGAGTGAATAATTCTTAGAGTATACTTGTTTGGTGCAAGTATACATTTCTGCAGAATCCTAATCTGAGTTGGAATTTATGGAATAAAATTTATTAAAATATTTCAAAGCATAATAAATATTCTAAAAAGCTATTAACCTATTCCTTAAATTGTTATTAAGATAGCTTTTCTGCATATGGTCTCCTAGCTCATTCCAAGTTCCCAATGCTATGAGTTCTTTCAGTTAATGATTATTCAGAGTCACAAGACACTTGGTCAGTGGATAGATAACTGAGAACTTAGTAAAACTAGAAACATTCCTTTTCTTAAATGTCAAAGAAAAGTTAAAAACATGTTTCCTATTATGTACTATGACTTGCTTACTGTCAATGTTAGCTTCTAGTGACTGACAAATAGCTATGGAAAAAAAAAATCTATGTACATTCCAATGACACAATCTCTGTCAAAGTAACCATCCTATATAATAAAAGCCTAATATGCTAAGTGTCTGGTCATCCAGTCAGCCATTCAACCACTCAAAGCATAATATGCTAATGATATGTTAAGGCCGCTCAACTGCTCGCTATGACGTGCACTGACCACCAGAGGGCAGACGCTCTGACTGGTGGGTTAGCTTGCTGCTGAGGTCCAGCCAATCGGGACTGAGCAAGACGGGTTGGACACGTCCTGGAACCCTCCCACAATCCTTTCCTGGCTGGCCAACCTCCCATGTCCTTCCCTGGCCCTAATCGTGCATCAGTGGGCTCCCTCAGCCTGACCTGCGCCTTCTTGCAATCCAGGCTGAGGGACCCACCCCCCCCCTGAGTGCACGAATTTCATGCACCAGGCCTCTAGTTCATAATGATAGACATGCAAGAGGGATAGAAACAACTTCCAGGATATCAAATGAAGGTTCCAGTTTAAAGTATCATATTCCCAAGTCAAATGTGTAGGAAACACAAAATATGTATAAGGAGATTTGTGAAAAGAAGCTTCCTTGAGCCTGGTCAGTGTAACTCAGTGGTTGAGTATCAAGCTATGAACCAAGGAGGTCACCATTCAATTCCTGGTCAGGGCACATGCCCAGGTTATGGGCTCAATCCCCAGTAGGGGGTGTGTAGGAGGCAGCCAATCAATGATTCTCTCATCACTGGTGTTTCTATCTCTCCTTCCCCCTTCCTCTCTGAAGTCAATAAAAATATATTTAATAAAAAGTTGTCTTTGAAATATTTCATTATAAAAAATGTTTTAAACAAAAGCATGAAGACATAGTTAAACCTTCTTTTTGAACATATCAAGTATATTCTTGCCTTAGGGTCTATAGACTGTTCCGTCTTGAATTCCCCCCATTTTCCCGAAATCACCCCAAAACCAGCTCCTTTTTATACTCCAGATTAAATCTCATCTCTTTGAAAAAGCCTTCTTTACCAGCCTAAGGCACTCTATCACATAACCCTGTTTTTTAACCCTCTGCATACTACATCACTTTTCTTGCTTATTTTTAGTTATCTGTCTTATTCCTCCATAAAGAAGTTCTATAAGTCAAAGATCTTCACTATCTTTTTCACCATTTTATCAATAATACAAGCACAAACTAGGAGCTCAAATATTTTTTTATATTTGTTTAGCAAAACAATTTTCCTGAATTATATGTATCAGAAGGAAGTATGATATGAAAAGCTCTTTTTAAATGAGATAAATTTTAAAGGTTACATATAGCTTCCAAATACTATTTGTATGTATAGAGTATTTCATATGAGCAAATGATAATTAGTGAAGGTGCCACATTCTAAAGTTGTTCCTAAAGGCATTTAAAAGGTGTCTGACCTTCCTGTGGTACTTCCTACTCCATAGGTGTTTTCTTGTTACTATCACCTCTTATACAGATGAAAAACAATAGCTTAAATAGATGTGCCAGAGTATAAATTCTACAAGCATGGACAAAGCTTTCTCTTGCAGTCCCTATACAGCATAAGACACTTATGAGCAAAATTAATACTAGCCCATTGGTTTTTCACATAGGGTAGAATAAATAAAGGTAATTTTTATAACATGGAACATGATTAAGTACTCAAATAACTTTACCAGAATAAAAACCTGAACATTAAAAAGTACTGGTTTAAACTTGTTTTAGATGAAGCCTCCTGGGTCAGAGCAAGTGACCTACCCAAGCAATAATCCAGTATGACCTTGGTACAAAGGTATAGTTAATAACTGTTACAATAGCATTCAATATTTAATCATGTACCAAATGCTACTAATCATCCTCCATAAACCATCGTGGGTCTAGCACTAATATACTTACATTTTAAAGCTATGCCACTCCATAAAAACAGAGATCTAAGTTGTATATCCTTTCCCTTGTCCAAAATTATCTTTCATGCCACAAGCACTAGTATTCTGGAATATAATAAGGAACTCTGTTTCCATTAGACAACCTTGAGGATTTTAGGAACGGTTATTTCCCCTTTTATTGTGTGGCTTTCCACAGTAACTTTCTTAGACTCCACTGTCCAAAATAACGTAGACTAAGTCAACATAGTGTGGAGCCTACATATGTCAGGAACATACTATTTCCACATCACAGCTCACTGAGCCAACTCCCAAATGAACTAGGATAACAAGATATTAAAAGATGCGGTTTACACCCTGACTGGTTTGGCTCAGTGGATAGAGCGTTGGCCTGCGGACTGAAGGGTCCCAGGTTCGATTCTTGGTTGTGGGCACATCCCCGGTAGGGGGTGTGCAGGAAGCAGCTGATCGATGTTTCTCTCTCATTGATGTTTCTAACTCTCTATCCCTCTCCCTTCCTCTCTGTAAAAAAAAAAAAAATCAATAAAATATGTATTTTTTTTAAAAAAGATGCAGTTTAAGGATCTTGCCAAAGCAATTAAGCTTTAATACTTAACCACAATCACCATTACCACCTGATAGTGAGGAGCCAGTACAACAGAGTTAAAAAGTTTCCCAAGGCAACCTAAATAAGTTTTTAATAAGCCCTTTGCAGGGGATATTTATTTTTCCAATTATTCATTAAGACCTTAAAAAGAGGGAGGGAGCCAGTATATAAGGATACACTTATTAAAACTGAAGAATACATTACAAATTGGTAGGGAGAACCAGTTAACATCTGTTTTATGTACTCCCTTATAATGGCCTAATTTTTTAAAAATGACAAGTTAAATAGTGCATTTTAAATACTGGTATAGGTTCTATACAAAATTAAAATCAGTATGTTTTAGAGAAAGTACCTCTAACATAACCTAATGAGATATTTTCCCTATCCAAAACTTTTGAAATCACACTTTGCTCTAACACTAAGGGCTTTAAGTATAGAACAACTTGAGTTTGAACGCAGGCTCTGTCACCCCTTGATGCCCTCAGTAACCCTTAATGCCCTCATCTGTAAAATAAGCATAATAATATTCCTGCCAGATTAACCTGATGTGAAAACACTTCATGTAAAGTGCTTAGCACAAGTGCCTAGCTGTAATAAGCACTCAAATGTTAGCTATCATTACCATCATCATCAGATTCCAATGTCTGTCCCTAAACTAAGCATTTGGTGGGAGACAGACCTAAAAATACTGTTTTCTCATAAGGTTGCACTAATCTGCTCTATGTCACAATATTTTCCCCTGCATGTCTGCTTAGCTTCCTTATCACAGCTCACCAAAGCTTTACTATCCTTGCTAACCTAGATAAAGGGTATTTTTACTACACAGTATAACTTTAGGCCTGGAATAACCCACTAAGAAATGCACAACTGAAGTTCAACATAACCTTTTTCACTGAAGAAAGTACCAAAAGTACATATGCTAACACAATTTCCAAAGATTCATGAGCAATCACTTAGAATTAACTGATATTTTAAGAGTAAATAAAAATCTATTTATTTAAAGAAAATGGCTCCTTTATTTCCAATATTTTATTACATTAACAATTCCAGTCCCTGAGCTTAAATAGCCTAGAATTCATCTGATAGATTATTCTTCAAAATTAAATAGTCATGCCCATAAAAATCACAAGAAACTAAAGGTTACAAAGTGAAGTCTCTTCCTAAGTATCTTATTAATAATAGAGTGTTTATTATTTGGGGATCCCTGAAAATACCTTTTAAAAAGGCTTGTAACTCAAACTAATATACGAAAATCACTAATTAAAAAAGAAGAAATCATGAATGTAGTGATGGGGAAAGGGGAATGGTGTGGGTGGAGGTGGGTAAAGGGGACATCTGTAATAGTGTCAACAACAAAAAATCATGAAAACCTCAATGTCACGTGAGAGATTTTGAATAGGTACTATCAGTCAGGACTCTTTCCATCACACCATAAATACCGGAAAAGACTATGACATTGCACGTGTGTGTATAGGTGCCTTCTTATATATGCTACACTAGTGGGGATATAAAAAGTTTCCTCCTTGAGAGGGGAGGGGAAGATGGGAGTTGTAAGAACAAAAGATTTTTTTCCAAAATAGGTATGTGTGTGGCAAGGAGAATTTGAATGGGGACATACAAAAGTATAGGAAGTGACGATGTTCCAGGAGTGTCCTCAGACTGTGGAAAGAGAAGTCTGTCCAGGGCAGCAAGTGTTTAAGAATATGGACAGTCATGATGAAGGAAAGGTGACTAAGACATCAGCTGTAATATCAGGAGATTGAACCTTACTTCACTGCTAATTTTTTTAGGGGTTTTGTTTGTTTTTTAAATAAAGTGATGTGAGGGAAGAATGCTTAAGATTTATCCAGGTGCAAGGTCAAGAGGATTAGAGGATAGAGAGACTGATTGTAGCAATACAGGTTATTACAAAAGTCCCTGGTGAGATAACAACTTGAACTAAGATGAAGTGGCTATAAACACTCCTTTCTTTGGGTGTTTTTAAAAAACAACAACTCACAAGCCACCATTTATTGAAAGTGAGCTCATCACTTTTTAAATCTTGTGACTTCCGAATCATATTTAAGAGAGGTTTATAACCTCAAGCCCCCCATACCCATGACCCAAACAGTTTTATTTTCTTGGTCAACGGATTATTTGACTTATCTAATCGAAGCCATTCAGTTTTGGGGCTGCTAACCGGCCAACCAGTTCTCCATTCACAAAGAGCTCTAAGTCAAAGTCCTCACCGAGTTGGCAGCGTTCCCGCATAGGTGCACCCTTTGCTCACAAGCCTTAGGCCGACAACGAAAGCGGAGCCTGGCCCTTTGGGGAATAAATATCCTCTTTCCAGCCTGAGTTCCGGAACGAATCTGCATCGAAAGCTCTCTGTCCAGCAGGCTGCTCCAGGGGAAGAAACTGAGACTGGGCCAAGCCCCTCCGCGTGAAGCCCCCTGCCCAGAGACAGTCAAGCACTAAGGCCCGAACGCGGAGGCCGCCAGAAGCCCCTAAGGGTCCCTTCCTCGCCCTCCAGGCACAGGGCCTAGGAGGGATCTCACAAAGCCGTCCCTCTGTCATAGGCCCCGTCACTCCCGACCCCAAGTCGCTGTTGCAGTCCCCACCGAACCCTTCAGATGCCTCAACCCAGGCCTCACTGCCCGCGCCCCCACCCTTCTCCGCCCACCAGCTCCGCTCACCCAGAAGATAAGGTTGAGAAACACCAGCACAGTCTTGGAGGAGGTGATGCCGCACTGACCCATGGTGCCGACAGTTGCTGGGGTCCTGCTTGGGGAGGCGGGTGCGCCCACCCAGCAAGGCCAGAATGGCTAGGGCGCCTCCCGGCTGGGATCTGCACAGGCTTGATTGTGGCTGCCCCCAGCCCCGGCGTCCTTGCACAGCCCGGGCCCCAGCAAGCACCTGGCTCCTCTGCGCAGCCGCTCCAGTGGGGAACTGGGGGAGCGGAGGGGAAGGCACGCCGCTCCCTAGCAACCGAGTTGAACCGAACCGGAAGCTTAGGCCAATCACTCTCTAGGCGGGCTACAGCGAGGCCGTGCCTCTTAAAGGAGCCAAAGACTCAGCTACTTTTGGCCTCTGGCCAAACTTGGATGCAAATGGCTCATTAGGGAAATTTTATTGGAGGAAATTCTCCTCATAGAGCCACATTTACTATGCCAGCCCACAGTAGATAGTCTTTTTACCTAAGCCATTTCCCCTGTCAACCCTCCGCCCATGGTTATTCGCATCAGTTCAACACCTACAGGAATCCCCAGTTGGGGGTGCAGTGAAAAAGTGACTTTATTCAATGCAAACAGCTATCATGATTCAGCACAGTTGTGGAACAGCATGACTGTGGAGCACCGCAATAATGTTACAGCTCAATTATGGAATAGCACTACTGTGGGGTTGATTCTGGCAGGAGGCTGCCCTCGGGCAAGGCCCCTCTCTGGCTAGACAGCTCAGCTGAGCTGGTTCAAGCTGGTCTGCTTCAACTCACCCTGCTGTGAGGTGCCCTGAAAACAGACCTTCGGTGTTTTAGCTCCAATCAGGAAACTTCATCCTGCAGTCTCCTTCACATAAGAGAACTTGGGCTCTCCCAGACAGTGGAAAACTGACTTATATAAAGAGAAGTCCCTGTCCCTGGTCCCTGATTGGTCTGTTCTCATGTTAAATAAGGACCCGAAATCCTCACAATTTAATTGGTCCAAAAAGCACAGTCATGATTGGTTGTATATAGCTGTTCTTATTGGTTAGTGAAGATGCTAATAAGGCTATATAAGTGTATGGCTCCGATTGGACAGGAAAAGTTTCAGTCTTACTGGTTGAAATACTATTCCAGGAACTCCTTTTTAAGGTCTGGCTCAGTTGGCAGAAACAATGTAGGCAGGCAGATTAGTGCAGGTTTATACCTGAAGCTGGTTTGCAAGGGAGGCCTGTTTAGAAATGGCTGCTAGGCTCTATTTTTACATTTGTGTCCAGTTAGTCACCAGGAGTCCTTTTTGGTAGCTATCTTCTTTCTCAATATTGACACCCCATAAGGAGGTTGCAGACAGTAATCTCTCCCACTCCACATCAAGATTTTTTCTAAGCCCTGTTTGGGAGAAGTACAATGAACATCAACAAATAGTTATGGAGAACTTATTGTGCCATGTGCTTGGCTCTCGGAATAGTCGTCAGAAAGGAGGAAAAGCACCCAAGCTTATTTGGCTCAGTGGATAGAGCGTTGGCCTGCAGACTCAAGGGTCCCAGGTTTGATTCTGGTCAAGGGCATGTACCTTGGTTGCAGGCACATCCCCAGTAGGGAGTGTGCAGGAGGCAGCTGATCGATGTTTCCCTCTCGTCGATGTTTCTAACTCTCTATCCCTCTCCCTTCCTCTCTGTAAAAAATCAATAAAATATATTTTTTAAAAAAGAAGAAAAAAGAAAGGAGAAAAAGCTGGTGATGGAGCTGACAAGGCAGAGACGTGTTTGTGCGGGAGTATAGTTGGGGCAAGGTAACACATCAAGTCTATTCCAGGGTAGGACATTTTGGACCAAGATTAGAGAAATATCTTTTTGCATTGTAATTTTTCACAATATTCCCCTAATTTTGGATCATCATAATTAATACTTTTTGAGAGCTTACCCTGTGTCCAAGTCTTTATAGCTATTAGCTCATTTAACCTCATCACAACCTAAGGTGGAAGATACTATGATTGTGAGCCCCATGATTGGGTACTGAGGCTTAGAAAGATGAACAAACTAACGCAGAGCCAAAAAGAGAATAGTAGGTGGCCTTATGCAGAAACCATGTTCTCAGCCACACAGGGAAATTGTGTTACTTTCCTGCCATTGCAACCCTGCACTGGTTCCTTGATTAGGCTCATTTTGCCCTGGCGATTGTGGCTCAATATTTAGAGCATCAGTCCACACACCAAAGGATCATGGGTTAGATTCCTATGATCAAGGGCATACTAGTATACCTAGATTGCAGGTTCAATCCCTGGCCAATAGACAATAGATGTGTCCCTTTCACATTGATATGTCTGTCTCTCTCTCCCACCCCACTTCCACTGTCTCTAAAAATCAATTGAAAAAATATCCTCAGGTGAGGATTAACAAGATGCCCATTACTTTTCCTCAATCATCTCATTCTCTCACAATCTTCCTGGCTACTCTTAGCAATATATTTCCATCTCCATATCCTATTCCTTTTCACCAAGCAGTAGCAGGCATTTATTCACTCATCAAACTTTTTGCAAGTGCACTTCTGTACTCACTGTTCTAGATGGTGGGTATTTCATAGTAAGCAAAAGAAATTCTTGCTCTCATGGAGCTTAAATTCTGGTAGAGGAGGCACACCTTAAACAAATAAGTAAGTAGGTTTATGACATGATATTGGGCAGAGAAAGGGGATAGAGCAGCCGTGGGCAAACTACGGCCCGCGGGCCAGATCCAGCCCGTTTGAAATGAATAAAACTATTGAAAAAAAAGACCGTACCCTTTTATGTAATAATGTTTACTTTGAATTTATATTAGTTCACACAAACACTCCATCCATGCTTTTGTTCCGGCCCTCCGGTCCAGTTTAAGAACCCATTGTGACCCTCGAGTCAAAAAGTTTGCCCACCCTTGGGATAGAGAGTAATAAGGGAAGTTCTTTCTGAGGGAAGGACATTGGAGAAACCTGAAGTTAGGAAGCAGGTCACGTGAATATTTGGATAAATAATATAGGTGGGAATCCTATATAATAAAAGAGAAACATGCAAATTAGCTGTCCCTCTGCTATGCTCAAGTCATGCCCACCAGCCACGCCCACCAGCCAATTGGAGTGATATGTAAATTAACCCGACAAAGATGGTGAGCAGGCATCCCTCACCACCCTGTCCCTGCCGATCCCAGCCGGTGGGCAGCATGCACAGGGACAGAGCTGGGGTTGAGCGGGGCAGGATGCCTGGCTTCCACCCAGCCCTGGCTACTCCAGGCCAGTGCACAGCCAGTGGAGGCAAGGAGCAGCTGGGGCGGGGAGGAACGCCTGGCTTCTGCCTGGCTCCGGTCACTCCAGGCAGGTGAGCAGCGCACATTGGTGTCCTGCTCCACCCAGGCTGCTCCAGGCCTGTGGGCAGCACTCAGAGAGCCTCTGGGCAGGGGAGGCAGGCCGGCGGAGGGCAGCCTGTACTCCTCACATGGCTGCGGTGGCAGCTGTGAGCGCACCAAGTGGAGCCTGCAGGCTGAGCTGAAATAGCGCCTGCAGGCCATCAGCAGAGGAGTGGCTGCACAAGTCCCGCCTCCTGGCCCAGAAGGTGTGTGATCGCAGTGACAGCCACCATGGTGGGCCAGATTGACATCCTCCTGGCCGCATCACAGGGGTTTGTGAATCTGCAAAGCCACAGGCCTCCAGTGAGCGCATCCTCTCCCCTCCTGGCCACGCCACAGGGGTTTGTGAATCTGCGAAGCCACAGGCCTCCAGTGCGCACATCCTCTCTCCCTGGCATTCAAACATCCCCCAGCGCGCCTGCAACAGTCCCAGACCAAGGCACGCACAAGTTCCCCCTGCCCCTCCGCCGCACTTCCATCAACCCCAGCATGCCTAAGTCCCCCACAGGATGTGCAGACATCCCCTCCTGCATGCTCATGTCCTTTGGAGAGTGTCTGGGTGTTCTGGGTGCTGAGGGTGGTCACCTGTGAGATCACAGTGAGAGGGCGGAGTGGTGACGCCCTGTTCCCTCAGAGGCCAGTGCAGCGAGGAGATCATCTCTGTGGGGCTAATGCATGTGCTGAGGTGAGAGCAGGTGCAGACAGACACACCTGGTGGGCGCGGGCAGTCCTTGCTGAGGTGCCTTCGGTCAGCAGTCAGCATTCAAGATCAAGAACCCAGAGGCGGCGAGGAGTTCCGTCCTCTCAGTGAAACTGAGATAGTCGGGGTGACTGCAGAGGAGGAATGTGCACTTTGGGTGCTGGCACCCATGAGTGAAGGCCGCCCTGACTGAGCCTCACTTGCTTGGGGCCTACCACACTCCTGCCAGGCAGTGGGTGACAGGACGTGTTTTTCCAAGTTAATGAGAGAAAACATTGATTCTCCCGCTGCCCGAGAAGGTGGAAAATGAATTGGCAGGACATGCGGGGAGTGAGCAAGGTTCCCTGTCTTAGGGTTCCAAATCCGCTGTTGGTTCCTTTCACCACTGACTGGAGATATACAGGGTGTCCCCCCAAAATGTATACACACTTTGAATACCTACTAATTCCAATGGTTTTAGCATGAGAAGAAAGAAACAACAATGGAGTTGTTATCTGTTAAAAGTGTGGGCACAAATAGGCAGTTGGACATTCCCTGAGGGGTCCCAGATTAGAGTGGGTGCAGGCCAGACTGAGGGGCCCCCTCCCTCCCCCCACCCCAGTGCACAAATTTCGTGCACTGAGCTACTAGTAGCAGCCATAAAGGCCCTGAGGCAGGAATATGTTTCTACAAAAAGAAGTACTGAAGAACCTGGTGTGCTGGAGGTCAGTGAAGGGTAGAGAATGAAGTCAGCAAGATCAGATCACCAAGGGCCTAGTAAGCCATGTGTGATGGGAAGATACTGAAAAGCTTTGAGCAGACCATCTTGAGGAGGAAATTGGTCTTGCAAGGCTTATCAGGCCATAAAAACTGTGAACAATGCACTGCCTTGGGCGGGGGGGAGGTCGTTATCACTGGCCCCAGGACAGATCATCTGGGGGCCTTCCTGTAAGCCCAAGAAAGGGGGAGGAACCATATCTGCAAGACAAAGACCCCAGAAGGTTATAAAAAGCGAAGCCTCTGCATGTTACTTCACTCTGATTTGGAAATTATTCCTGGAGTCCACTAGTGTTAATAAACAGGGTCCCACCATTTCTTTAGGAAGTGTGCTTGGTATTTCTTTGGCCTTCTGCAACATACGGTTCCCTGAAAACATGGGAAGCTAACCATGTTTGGCTCTTGCCTCGGATGAATGGATGGGGTTTGGGGCCCAGGGGCACGTGACAGGCCTCCGGAAGGCGTGCTCTGCTGATTTTAGCAGAATTGAACCGGGAGGAACTCCAGGAGTTCCAGAACCTCAGCCCAGGACCTGGCCGGTATCTGGAGAAAGTGGATGGACACCTCTGGACCTGTTGACAGAATCTGTAAGGTAGGGGCCCCCGTCAGTCAGGCCCACCCCAAGTGAGTGGAAGGGGGAGCTTGATCACCTCCCCGGAAGTCATAGGACTTCGTCAGGTAAATCAGGAATCAGGTGGACTGCTTAAACTCTGGGTAAATATCTGGTAGAAGTCAAAACTTGGGCTGTCTGGTATATAAATGTGGGACTCCGGAGGTGAGTGCATTCAGATTCAATTAAAGAATTATGAGTTCACTCCGCTGTTTGTTTGTGTGGGACTAGCCAATTTGCTACCGAGAAGGGGGACTGGATGCAGTCTTAACTCCTCTGGTAGGTTCTGACCAAGATGTTGGTCGAGAATTCTGTTCTGGGGCATGGGTGCCGGGAGTGCCCCTACGCCTATCTGGGGAGTTGGGCATTGTTTCATTTATCTGCTCAGCTCCAGTCTGGGCTAGTCTACAGAGAGAGTGAGTACGGATGTTTGCCTGTCTTGGCATAATTATCTGCTCATTAACTGGTCTGTGTGAAGCGATAGCTACTTTGACTTATTCTGAATTTCTGTTGATTCATCTGGCTGAACGTTTGGGCTGAAACTGTGATGGTCTGCAAAAGTCTCTAGCAGCTGTGAGATTTATTTTTTTCAGAGACATTTGCTCTCTATCACAGAGGGAATCAGCCCACTTGGCTCATAAAAACTTCTGTCTATTGGTTGCTCTTCCCTGAGTTCTGAATTTGCTATATTAAATTGAAATTTTGAAGTTCTAGGGTAGATTTAAAGGCTAAAACAAAGGCTGGCTAGGTTCCAAGATTGCTTGGTTCTGAGATTGCTTGAAAGAAAAGCAAGAGAGAAGTCTTTTCAAGGTAACTATTTGCATAGAAAATTAACAAAGTAGCAAATTTCAAAGAACAAAGAACTTGTTATTTATGTTTTCCTTATTTCTGTTTGTGGACGGAGACTTCCAGGGGCAGGGCTTACAGCTCTGCAGGGTGGAGAGTTTGTCCCTGCCTGTGACATCATAGTCCAACGTGAGCCACTTAAAGCAGAACTAAGGCTGAAGTTATTATTAACTGTCTATGGACCCTGTTAACCCTGGTTGTGTGGCTTGTGTGGTATGTTGTCTTTGTGGTTGTGTGTTTTGTTTGACTTGCCATTTTCAGTTATTTATTAGGATCCTCATAGAGGACATAACCTTGTCTCTCCCTTCCTCCCTCATCCTGATTCTGACAGCATCTGTAGCTGGATTAAAGATCTTTTCTTTGAGGAGGCCCTCCAGGCTTTCATCTGCAAGAAATCTCCCTGCACACCCTCATCCGCTATCTTTCCAGGCCAACTAAGAGTCATTTTTCTCCACAGGTCAGACCCCAGCCTCCAGGAGGGAGGACTACTACAGCAGTAGTCTGTGGTTTACTCCAAAACTCCCATTGTTTAAAGGGAGACAAACAACTGGACTGGGGGGGCTGGGAGACAGAGGGATGGTCAGAGAGATCAAGAGTAGTAAAGGAGGAGGATTTAAGATCCTCTAAGGCACTGGTTCTCAACCTTGGCTGCACATTAGAATCACCTGGGAATCTTTTTAAAATCCTGATTTCTGGGCCTCATCCTCCAGAAATTCTGTTTCTTTGTTATTAATGTTGTGACTCCACCCCCATAACAAAGAAACAGAATTTCCGGAGGATGAGGCCCAGAAATGAGGATTTTACAAAGATTCCCAAGTGATTCTAATGTGCAGCCAAGGTTGAAAACCACTGGCTCAGAGTAAAGAGGCAAAATCTGTGAGGGAAAGCAACTGTCACAGAAAGAAAAAATGTATCCTTAAATGTAAAAAGCCTAAATAAATATACAGGATCTCAGACCATTTGCCTTGTTTCAGGACAGAGTAAATGGTGAATGCAGAAAGAGGGGAGGGATGGTGGCAGTTAATTATGAAGCAGGGAGAAGTCTTGTTGCTGCTCTGCCACAAAGGGAACTGGCGGGAAGACAAGGATGGCAGGGCACTATAACTAGTATACAGGGTTAACAAAAGGGCAAAGGAAAGGCACTCTCTGTGGACCCAGGAGCCATCAGGACTTTGAAATTCTCCAAGAGGGGAGGAGTCTGACTCAGAGACTGGCCGAGACCCCATTGGGTTAGAACAGTAATTCTCAACCTGTGGGTCACAACACCTTTGGCAGTCAAATAACCCTTTCACAGGGGTCGCCTAAGACCATCCTGCATATCAGATATCTACATTATGATTCATAACTGTAGTAACATTACAATTATGAAGTAGCAACAAAAATTTTATCGTTGGGTCACAACATGAGGAACAGTATTTAAAGGGCCAGAAGGTTGAGAACCACTGGATTAAAAGAACCGGAGGCTGCATATTGAACTTATAAACTGCAGTTTGCTAGGCAGAGGTCCAAGTCCAGTTGTATAGGGGTTAAGCTGCCTGTGTAAAGCAAAACAACTTCCTCTCCTGCCAGAATACATTTTAGAGAAATTGAACAGACTGTGTTTGTGGCTAGAAAGATGAACTGGCCACCATGCACAGCCCTGGCAGTGGCCTGCAAAAAACTGTATAATAGACTTAGATGATGCCTGCATCTTCATGGACATGGCTCCAGAGAGACAAGGAAATTTTGCTTTGTGTGGGAAGGTCAAGAATAGAATTTAGTCACCTCCCTAAGATGTTTGTATAGCCCTACCATGTGTCATGTTTAGTAGAAGAATATTTAGCTGTCAGAAGTGGCCACAGTGCCAATGTTATACTTCATTATGTAAATGTAGTAATCTTTAATTCTCTTACAGATTTAAATGCAGTTGTCAAAAGGACAGGTGCCCAACTGGGCAAAGAAGAATACCCATCAGGTTTTGGCCTCTATTGAGAGACAGTTGACAGCCTGTATACTGTCTTGTAGGCTTGTGTGACCATGCCCATGTGAGGGCACAAACCTCAACTTTGGGAAAGTGGGGGAGGCCTGTTTAGAACAGAGGGAAGTAGTGAAGTGGTGAGTACTAGCCCTCTGTTACAGGAATTACAGACCCTGTGAGGTCCTATGTCATGTGAGAACCTGTAAAGACATAAAGCTCCCTTAGTCCTTTCTGAGAGGACAAGTCAAATAAGGGGAACCCTACTACAGGGACAGTTGTGACTATCTATTTGAATATAGACACATTGTAAATTTCTTCTTGCCATTTGAAGACAGTTATATTACTCTGAAGAGTCCATGGAAAGGACTGACAAGGAAAATCAGAAGATCTTAAAGCAGGTCAGTATATTTTTCTCCTTATATAATTCCTCTGAAATTTGGCAATGCTTAATAAATCATGGCAATACATTTCTTCGCATAAATTCAATAAGACCAGTTCCTAATAGTGGTTTTATTAACCAAAAACTTTGACTGGAGTATGATGTTTTAAAGAGACCTGAAGACTTGAAGCCAATAAGAGTTCCGCGGAAAAAGCCTGGTATCCTGCTTGGGAGCCCTGAAAATGGCTGGTGCTGGAGCGTCAGGCCCATGCCCTACCATCACTGGCAGTTGGTCAGAGTAGAAGGGAAGCAATAAGGATGCCTCTGCCTCCCCACAAACCTCCATGCACTCTGGGCTGCGACGAGTAGGAAGGTTACTGAGATGGGCCTTAAAGCCTAGGGCATGGCCCTGGGTAGAGCTACTGCAGGTGAGGAATTTACCTAACTCAGCAGATACTGCAGGCAGGCCTGATGGCAGCTGGATGGCTCTTGGCTATGAGAGAAAACTCCATCCCTCCTCAGCATGAAGCAGCTACAGAAGAAATTCAACGTCCATTTTCCCTGAAAGAATTCAGAGCCAAGATCCTTGAGGTAATATATTAGGCAGTAAGACAGACATCAGCAGAGCAAGGATGATGGGCACTACCAGATGTGTATGTGAGACAAGGGACAAGGCCAAAGGGGTCCTCGCCCAAAGTCTTGGGCCTTGGAAAAGACCAGTAGTTGTCCAAGAGACTCAACCCTGTTGCATCTGGTTAGCCTGCTTGCCTCTGGGCAGTAGCAGCCACAGCTATGTGGTTGAAGCTTTGCTCGGGAGCACACCAGATGTCAAATGCTCGAGTCATCCAGTTTCAGGCTCTTCTGCTACCAGCCTCCTTCCTGATGATGACTCTGAGGAACCTCTACATAACTGTCTAGAGGTCAATGACTTTGTAAAGACAGCCCACCTGGGCCTCACTGACACCCCACTGGCATTGCTGGATGAGGTACTATTCATGGACGGGAGCAGTTCTGTCCAGGAAGGAATCAGGTATGTGGGGGAAGTGGTGGTTGCTTTGGACTGAACCATCTGATCTCAGGCGCTCACTCACAGGACTTCGGCACAGAAGGCCAAGTTGATTGCCCTTATTCAGGCTCTCTGGTGGGCAGGAAAAGAATAAGGGACAATTTGTGTATGCGATTGCAACAGCTCACGTGTGGAGTGCTATTGCAGGGTATGGGGACTCCACAGAGGGAAGAGGGAACTGAAGCGGCCTGGAAGACTGCCCTGGAAACCAGTGGGGCCTCTACAGATTCTGGTGGGTAAAGGCTGAAATCCATAACTAATTTTTACTCAAATTCTTACAGGCTTTACAGTCTACCCAGAAAGCAATCCAGAAGCAAGTCTGAGTGCCAGAAGCCGGTCCATCCTTGCTGCTTGACACAGTCGCTGCAGGAAAGAAACATCTGCACAGTATATGTTTCAAGGGACCTGGCGTATATAGCATACTGTTCTTAATATGTTTGCTCCCCTTAGCGCTATGTGTTTTAACCAAGGTCACCTCTCCAAGAAAGGTTGTTTCCCCAGGTAGGGATTTTCCACTTAGATTGACAAGATGGGTCATACTGAGTCTAAAGAAAAAAGATTCTGTATTAATCTTTTAATGCATATGCTTGCCTGCAGAGGAGTTAAGGTTACTCCCAGTCAGACAGAAAGTTTTATACAAGACATATGTCAATGGCTTCCTGAGGATGGAGCTGTTAATTTAGAAACTTGGACAAAAGTAGGAAAGCAACTAAAGAACTATTACAGCTACCATGGATCTGAGAAGGTCCCCTGCCAAATCTTTTCCCTCTGGAATTCAATTTGTGACACCTTGGCACCAGAGGCAAAAACGGTTGAACTTTCTCAAACTTTAAATAGTCCCTCGGCTCCACCTAGAGAGGATACATCATTATTGTCTCCCCAGCAATCTAAGAGCAATTTAAATATGCCTACTGATCGGAAGGAGAATAAGTATCATAAACATGATCCTTGGTCCTTTCCAG
>NW_006284014.1:202327-204445 GCF_000327345.1 Myotis davidii
CTGTTTGGGTAAAGACCACTCAAGGACTGACTCCTACCTGGAGGGGACCACATACCGTTATCCTGACCATCCCCACCACTCTCAAGGTTGCCTAACTGAACTCCTGGATACCAGAAACACCCCCTGTGGATTCGTTGCTCCACAAGGCTAAAAGAAGCTTGTAGGACAAGGGGGAGGGGAAATGAGGAGGAAACTGGTCTTGCAAGGAGTATCAGGCCATAGGAACTGTGAACAATGCACTGCCCTGGGGCGGGGGGGGGGGGAGGGCATTACCACTGGCCCCAGGATAGATCGTCAACCCCTAGGGGCCTCCCTGTAAGCCCAAGAAAGGGGGAGGAACCATATCTGCAAGACAAAGACCCCAGAAGGTTATAAAAAGTGAAGCCTCTGTGTGTTCACTCTGATTTGGAAATTATTCCCGGAGTCCACTAGTGTTAATAAATGGGGTCCCTCCCTTTCTCTAGGAAGCATGCTTGGTATTTCTTTGGCCTTCTGCTACAATCTAACTGAGGTTTTTAACCATTCTAGCCACACTGTACATGTCTTGTTAAAATTTAAGAAATCCATTAATCAATCATGACTCTCAGGTAAGATTCCTTTCAAGTGTGTATGTCCTTGCTGATCTCAACCCTCTACAAATTTATCCTCTGCTTTACTGTTATTGCTTCTCCTCCTTCCCTAAAACATCTCCTTTGCATTTCTTCATCCTCATCCCAACCCTTCCCATTTTCCTGAAGAGGCCTTCATGGATTCACCATTTCCTGGGTCCTGAACCTCTATCCTATCCCTCCATATTCAGATGGGTCTTCATCTATCTCCCCACCACACACACCCCACATTAGAGTCACCTGGGTCACACAGACAGATTTTCTGTAGATGGGGCTCAGGGAATTGGTCATTTTTAACTGCATCTCAGGTGCTTCCAATGTAATACAGGTTTGCAAACCACTGTTCTAAGTTTATAAGCATGCTTAAGTCTCTCCATCCTAACAAGCTAACAAGGTTAGCGCGCACTCTCTCTCTCTCATCTCTCTCTCCCCTCTTTTCAGCTAAAGTCCCTGAAAGATCATGTAGTCTCACACATCTCAGACTTGACTGTGCACAAGAACAACCTGAGAACTTGTGAAAATGCAGTTTGATTAGAAGATCGGGCTGGCGCCTGTGGGAAGTGAAACACTCTCTGTAACAAAGGGCTGGACTTCTGGTCTTGAACCTCTTGCTTCTAACTCACTTTTTAAATCACTGATATGTGCATTCACCCCACAGCACCACTGAAATTGTTCCTGCTAATGTTACCAATAACGAATCTGTTACCCTTCTCTGAGGCAATATATGTAATGATGAAGAGCACAGACTCAGGAACCAGATATCTTGGATTCAAAATACAGGCCTCCTCCCCATTTACTAGGTACATGACCTCTCTGTGCCTCATTATCTTCATCTTATGGAAGGAACATTGATGATAACACCTTCTTAGCATTGCTGTCATGAGAACTGAGTTAACAGTGCTTTGGTAGAGTCAGTTGTTTTCACCCTATAAGATTTCTCAGCAGCATTTGACTTTATGAGTTTTCCAGGCTTAAAATTCCCTCCTCCCTTAGCTATCTTAGTTCTCTGACAATCTCTCTGGCAGCTCCTCTTTCTTGCCACCATCCCCCCATTTGGTCATGGTGTTTCCCAGGATTCTGCTTGGATTCTGACGTTTCTCAACCCACCTGGACATAGTGGGGAACCCATCTTACCCAGTCCCTTGGATTCAATTACCAGGTACTATCTAAGTATGGAGCATACTTGGTGGTCTAGTTTCATTTTTTTGCAAGTATCTGTCCAGTTTTCCTAACACCATTTATTGAAGAGACTGTCTTGACTCTATTGTATGCTCTTGCCTCCTTTGTCGAATATTAATTGGGCATATTGGTTCAGATTGATTTCTGGGTTCTCTATTCTATTCCATTGATCTATATGTCTGTTTTTGTGCCAGTGCCATGTTGTTTTACTAACTAGTAGCCTTTTAGTATATTTTTATATTAAGTGCTGTGATACATCCAACTTTGTTCGTCTTTCTGAGGACTGCTTTGACTATTTGGGGTTTTTAGTGGTCCCATAAATATTTTTCAA
>NW_006284014.1:204546-205796 GCF_000327345.1 Myotis davidii
GTTTTAAGTCTCTCATTCTGTAAGTTCACTATTGGTATATAGAAATGCCATAGATTTCTTGGCATTAATTTTGAATCCTGCTACATTGCCGAATTCATTTATTAAGTATAATGATTTTTTTTATGGAGTCTTTAGGGTTTTCTATGTACAGTATCATGTCATTTGCAAATAAGGACAGTTTTACTTCTTCTTTTCAAATTTGGATGTCTTTTATTTCTTCTTGTCTGATCACAATGGCTAGTATTTCCAGTACTATGTCAAACAGGAGTGGTAAGAGTGGGCATCCCTGTCTTTTTCCTGTTCTTAGGGGAAATGGTTTTAGGTTTTGCCCATTGAGTATGATGTTGGTTGTGGGTTTGTTATGGGGGGTAGGGGGCGGCATTCTCTCTTACTGTGACCAGTGCCGAAAGAGAGAATTTGGGGGTTTATGAATTTTGATTAGAATACAACAAGGGTTAAGAAATGAATTAAAGAGACAAGACACAGAAATAGAAGAAGCTGGGACCAGGTGTGGCATCTGCCCACCACCGGAGCGCCCCAACACTGGAAGTAAGTTTAATATATACTCGAAGTAACAGGAAGATACATCACATCTGGGTGGGCCTTGAGTTGCTGGATCCACCCACTTCGCACCTCGGCAGAGAAAGGTCAGAATGAGTGATGTCCTTGCCTCTTGACTAGGACCATCCCCAGGATGTGGCTTTGTCTGCACCCTGGGTTCAATTGACAATATTTAAAAACTCGCGATGTGCTTGCCAGTGGCCCTTCACACTTCGTCATATATGGCTTTTATTATGTTGAGGTATGATCCTTCTATTCCCACGCTGCTGAGCGTTTTTATCAAGAAAGGGTATTGGGTTTTTTCAAATGCTTTTTCTGCACCAATTGATATGCTATGTGATTTTTATCTCTCAATTGGTTTATGTGATGTATCACGTTTATTGATTTGCGGATATTGTACCATCCTTGCATCCCTGGGATAAATCCTACTTGCTCATGGTGCATGATCTTTCTGATGTACTGCTGGATCCGATTTGCTAGAACTTTGTTGAGGATTTTGGCATCTATGTTCATGAGGGATATTGGCCTATAATTCTCTTTCATTGTGTTGTCTTTTCCTGGTTTTGGTATTAGGGTGATGCTGGCTACATAGAATGAGCTTGGAAGTGCTCCTTCCTCTTGAATTTTTTGGAATAGTCTGAGGAGGATAGGTTTTAGTTTCTCCTTGAATGTTTGGTCAAACTCCCCTG
>NW_006284014.1:206972-214618 GCF_000327345.1 Myotis davidii
GTATCGTTGTGTTTTCATTGTCATTAGTTTCCAGGATGTTTTTAATTTCTTCTTTGATCTCATTGGTAACCCAATCAATATTTAATAACATGCTATTCCGCTTCCAAGTGTTTGAGTGTTTTGGATGTTTTTAATATAGTTTATTTCTAATATTATGCCATTGTGGTCTGAGAAGATGCTTGGTATGATTTCAATCTTCTTGAATTTGGTGAGACTTTGCTTTTGACCCAATATGTGGCCTATTTTTGAAAATGTCCCGTATGCACTTGAGAAGAACGTATATTCCATGCCTTTGGGGTGAAATGTTCTGAAGATGTCAATTAAGACCGTCTGACCTAGTGAGTCATTTAGGATTGTTGTTTCTATGCTGATTTTTTGTCTAGAACAGGGGTGGGCAAACTTTTTGACTCGAGGGCCACAATGGGTTCTTAAACTGGACCGGAGGGCCGGAACAAAAACATGGATGGAGTGTTTGTGTGAACTAATATAAATTCAAAGTAAAAATCATTACATAAAAGGGTATGGTCTTTTTTTTTTTTTAGTTTTATTCATTTCAAACAGGCTGGATCTGGCCTGCGGGCCGTAGTTTGCCCACGGCTGGTCTAGAGGATTTATCCAGGGATGTCAGTGGTGTTTTTAAGTCCCCTACTATGATTGTATTGCTGTCCACCTCTCCCTTGATATCTTCCAGGATTTTTATTATGTATTTGTGTGCTCCTGCATTGAGTGCATATATGTTTATCAGGGTTATATGCTCTTGTTGTATCAATCCCTTTAGTATTATGAAGTGGCCTTCCTTATCTCTTGTTATGGCCTTCACTTTGAGGTCTATTTTGTCAGATATAAGTATTGCTACCCCAGCTTTTTTTCATTTCGATTTGCCTGAAAGATATTTTTCCATCCCTTCACTTTGAGTCTGTGCGAGTTCCTTTTTCTAAGGTGGGTCTCCTGTAGACAGCATATATATGGGTCATGTTTTCTTATCCATTCATCCACTTGATGTCTTTTGATTGGAGCATTTAATCCATTTATGTTTAACTTTATTATTGAAATGTACTTGTATATAGTCATTTTTATTTTTGTGCCTGTGTTCTTTCTTACCTTTTTATTTCTTCTTTATGCAGAATACCCTTTAGCATTTCTTACATTGCTGGTTTGGTAATGATAAACTCTTTAGCCTTTATTTATTTATTTTTTTGTCTGTGAAGCTCCTGATTTCCCCTTCAATATGGATTGATAATCTTGCTGGATAGAGTATTCTTGGATTCAGTCCTTTGCTTTGCATACCTCCTTTGCATACCTCATACTTTGTATACCTCCTTCCATTCCCTTCTAGCTTGATGTGTTTCTGTTGAGAAATCATTTGATAATCTGATGGGGGATCCTCTGTAGGTAACTCTCTGTCTCTCTCTCTTGCAGCCTTTAGGATTCTCTCTTTGTCATTAACATTTGCTATTGTAATTATGAATTGTTTTGCTGTGGGTCTTTTGGGATTCATCTTTCTTTGGACTCTCTGTACTTACGTAACTTTTTTCTTCCCCATATCAGGAAAGTTTTCTGTCATTATTTCTTCAAATATATTTTCTAATCGTTGATGCTTTTCTTATCCTTCTGGCAGCCCTATTATGCGTATGTTACTTCGTTTCATGTAGTCCCAAAGCTCCCTTAGGTTTTCCTCCTGCTTTTTATTTTTTTCTCCAGTTGCTGTTCAGATTGGGCTTGTTTTTCTCCTTTATCTTCTAACTCACGCTGTCCAGTGAATGAATTGTACAACCATTACTCTGAATTCTTTTTCTGTCATGTTGCATGCTTTAATTTCAATAATTTCCTTTCTTGGTGACTCCTCATTTTCTTTCCTCTGAGGATATTGTCATTCCCCCATTTTGACTATCACCAGAAGGTTCAAACATCTAGTTGCATGGGCCTAGGCTGTATGTAGTGGAGCTTTGCACCACCCTATTGTCACTGAAGAGCTCTGACACTAAAATGTGTGGCTGCCATGTGTTGGTGGGAACCAGGCTCGCCCAGAACCAGCATTACTAGCACTCATTGTGGCCTTGTGTGCGCATCTAGAATCAGGGACCCCCCTGATGTGTGTTGAAAATCAGAGCCCCCTACCGTGTGCCAGGAGTCAGAGTTCCCCAAGAATCCAGTATCTCAGCCTCGTGCTGAGAATCAGGGTCCCTGTGTGCACATGCACCAAAAATTGGAGTCATTGGCTCTTAGTGTGAATGCACTGGGAATCAGGGATCACAGGGATCCCATGATAAGAAATAGAGTCAAGTCACTGGTGCTTAGTGCTGCCTCCTGCCCAGAGAATTGTGGTCCTGGTCAGCTTGGGGGACTTCAGTAAGCAGTTGCCCAGAATTAAAATCAGGTGGCACTGCTGCCCTGCATGGTCATTTGGTTTGGTCACCTGATTGCATTGTGGGGAACAGATTCCCAGTGTCCCCGCACTCCTAGGCTCAAGTTCCTGTAGTGGCTCTGTGGCAGTGCGAGGGGTGGGTCTATCAGTTACTATGGAGCTGCCTGAGAGCCTTCAGGGAGGGGGATGGGCTCTGTTACTCACAGAAATCTGTGGCCGGGATGTCTGGATTCTTGGTGTCTGTGGGTCTGTAGCTATGGTCGCAGGTCTCTGTCCCCAGTGCCTGCAGGGTCCTGGTTTGCATCTGAGAGCAGACTGGGCGGTGCAGAGGCCAGGATCCTAGTCTCAAGCAACTCTGTTTCTCAAAATGGCATGGTCTCTGTGCCCACGTTGGCCGCCCAGGAGTGTCTACGCTGGGAGCAGGGCTCTGCTGTCTAAGACTGCCTGGTTTGGCAGCCCCTTTGAAGACCTGCAGAATCTAACTGTCCCTAGCTCATACACACACACATCCACACACTCCTCTGTCACTCCCTTGCTCTCTCACACTCTCTCCCTCCCTACCTTCCTTCCAGTGGCCGTCTTCCTAGACTGCCCCTAACTGCATCTTCCTGCCAGCCTGATCACCGCCTAACTGCTCCCCTGCCAGCCCAATCACCCACAGCTGCCCTCCCCTGCCACAACCCGCCTCCTCCGCTGGGACCTGTACCCTTCATGCTGCATAGAGCCGCGGGACCTCCAGGACTCACCATGTGGAGCAGCCACTGGGCCCTGCCTCTGCTGTGCATGTGCCATCTTGTGGTGGCCATCTTGTGATGACGTTGAGTGTGAGGGCCACCTAGGCTTTTATTAGTATAGATTGCCAGTGCGCATCATATGTACTGGCCAGTTGGTCAGATGGTTGTACAGATGAACAGTCAGACATATGGGTAAAGGAGGATGAGAGAAGGCATTCTAGGAAATGTATAACATGTTCAGATGCTGGGAAGGCAGTTTTGGAGAACTGAAAGTAGTTTAGTATGGCCAGAGCCCCACCCAGGCATTTAGTTACAAAGAGTTCTTTAGCCAAGCTGGAGTTTTGTCTCTATTCAGTAGACAATGAGAATTACTAAAATCCTTTAAATAAGTTCAGAAAATATTCTGGGTGACATCTTGTTCTTTTTGTTTTGTTTTGTTTTGTTTTGTTTTTTAAGCCATGTAGTACTTAATTTGTGTCAAGAACACACCTGGAAAGCTGCTGAATATTCTATTGAGATCTTCTACTGGGACCTCCCCTAAACTCTCCACCCTTAAAATCATTAGGAGGGAAGACCCAGCACCTTATCCCTCCTGGGTTCACGCCTGCACCTTTCCCCTCCCCATCCTCCCAAGGCACATCACCTTTACCTTCCTTACTTCTAAGCTCCAAGTGTCCTTCTATTTCCTTAACCCATTTCTTCTACCACTCACTTCTCCCATCTTTGTGATTTTCTAAATAAATGTTCTCTTATAGTTTGAGTGTTAGCTCTGAATTCTTTCCTAGCCAGAACTCAAATACTGAGGTTGCTGAATCCAGGTCTGGTCTTCCCGCACTGATCTAACACCTGGTGCCATGCCTGGAACCCCCAACACAACAATCACTCCTTTCAAGTATATAGACACATTCAACACCATCTCAGCCTAAATCAGAAGCAAAATTCCTATGTGGAAGATGTCCTAGCTCCAATTAATGGCCCCATAACCTAGATAATATTGCTAAGATAAAATATAAAAAAGGGAAGGGGGAGAAAGAGAGAGAGAGAGAGAGAGAGAGAGAGAGAGAGAGAGAGAGAGCCCCTGACCTTTATAACAAAAAGTGGTGGGTCAATTCCTGGTTGTAGGGTGGTTGGGTGCATACGGAGGTGATGGATTGATGTTTCTTTTCACACTGATGTTTCTCTCTCTCTTCCTCCCTTTTCCTAAGATAATTTTTTTTTTTAAAAAAAAAGGTATTTCAGAAGATGTGAGTACTGGAGGAAGAATAAAATTAGAAACACAATATGCTGAAAAATAGAATAAAGACGTGTGAGAGGCAGAGAAAAGAGTAAAGGGGAAGTGTGATTCTGAGAAGCAAGCCCAAGAGAGCCCCAAAGGCCAAGGTGGGGCAGGTATTCATCAAATGGTAAGCATGGGGTAGGACTGAGATTGGATATGGTACTGTCCATGGGCAAATGGTCAAAGGAAGGGAGTCAGACTGAGGCCCCACCCTGACAACTTTTCACTCAGGATCTACTGGTGGCAGCCCACATTGCGATATTCCTTTAAAAACTCTTAAGGAATTCTGGGGGAAGCTCAGGTGGAGCCAGATACAGACAGGGAGAGACTGAATTGTGTGGCTTTAGGGCAGGGTTGTTGTTGTTGTTTTCACCAAATACCTGACTGATGCCACAGTTCCTGTATTGGGCCCACCAATCCTACCATGGCTGCCCTAGCCTGACTCTGCCAACTTTCTGAGGCCCACCCTGAGAAGATCACACATGGTTTTGGGATCTATTGGTGGTGGCCAGCGGGGCCCACATTGCAGTCTTTCTTTAAAAACTCTAAGAAATTCCAGGCAAGCTCAGGGGCTGCCAGAGACACACAGAGAGAGGCCAAGTTGTGTGGCGTTAGAGCAAGGGAGGTCTTCCTGAACACTCAACAGGTACCACATTTCCAGTGCAAAGTCCTCCCTCTACATAACCAAATTTTAATCAGTTTTAGCCTGATGAACTCTACTGGCTCAACCCTGATGACTTCCAGAGACTTCACTCCACCACAAAGGTCTGAAGGCTCTAGACAGGTTGTGCCTAGCCTTGAGATAGGCCAGTAATCCAGGACAAGTGGAATAGGGAAATTGAGACAAATAGCTGAACAAATTGTCAGAGCAATTTTCAGCAGATACAGAAGGTCATCTTCCTAGCAGCTCCAGATTCAGAAAAGCAGTAAGCCAGGTGGGCAGTGCCAGGCCCAGCTGCAGTGACTGATGAACCCCTGCCCTGGCTCTGAACAATAAATGGAGATCACAAGCCTGAAAAAGCACACCTAGAAAATTGATGAATATTCTTCTAAGATCTCCCCTGAGAATTCTCCCAAGATTCTTGCCTGCAAGAAAGATAAAAGCCTCAAGACAAAGGACCCAGCATGTGCTCTCCCTCCGGGGAGCATGCCCACACCATTCCCTCCCACCCTTTTCTTTCCCCACTTCTTCCTCCAAAGGCACACATTTCCTAAACCCTAAGGGACCCCACAAGACTTGCAACGAGGTGAGCAATGGGCAGCAGCAGATCATCACAGCTAACCCCCTGAACCTATCTCCAAGGCCCCTTTTCTCTGACTTCCCAGTGAGCCAAACTAGCTCAGCCTAGGCTCTCCTGTTGCTTCTTCTATGCTAAACCCCTCCGTGTTTTACTGGACCCAGCTTTAATAAATACTCCCTCAGAGTCACCTAGACTCCTTTTGTGAAATTTTCCTGCATGAAGACAAGAATCCACACACCAATGGCTGGCCCTATGTAGACCCTCCCAGGGCCAGGTCCCTTGTCCAGTAACAGTCTTGATATACCCAGATACTTTTGTAGAGTGGTCTCAGACCCAGCACTGGCACCAAGTTTAAATCTGTATTAACCTGGTAAACAACACTCGCCTCATTTGGCGACTCACTGAGAACCTGCTTCACACAACTCAGGTATCGCCAGGAAGCTAGCAAGTGGAGAAGATCTCAGGGTCCCTTAGGCCTTTGTTGACCTGCACTCAACCCAACACTGGTAACAGCCAGCCTTGGTATGCAACTTGGCCCCTTACATACATACCCAGGCACAGTGTAGGTATCTGTAATTCATGGATCACTGTATAGCTCATAACAGGTAGCCCAGTGCCAGTCACGGTGTGAGAAATGGCTCACCTGTCTGAATTTCAAATGATGGACTAGGAAAAAAAAATGAGCCCTAATGGGTTTGGTTCGGTGGACAGAGTGTTGGTCTATGGACTGAAGGGTCCCAGGTTCAATTCTGGTCAAGGGCATATGCCCGGGTTGCCAGCTGAATCTCCAAAAGGAGACTGTGGAGCATGGTTATGGTGTTTTGGCCAGGTTCAAGCCTTGGACTAATGAAAGGACAGGGTCCTCTCATTGCCACATGCAAGTCCCAGCTGGTGGGTAGGGTCCTCCCAGCACAATTATAGCCAACGGCTGTGGTCATAAGCTTGAACCTATGGTCCAAAAACGTAGCCCCACGTGCCTTGTGATAGAGTTTGGGTGCATGTAGTTGAATGAAGTTGAAACTCACGAGAGTGCTGTAAACAACGTGATCACGCCCCTACTTTGCCTCGTGGCATCTGCTAGAAAATAAAGACACAGTTTGTGGGCACCATGGTTGTCTCCTCATCAGGGAGGCAGCTTCCCACCGAGACTCAGCTATTATTCTCTTGTCTGTCTTTCCTTAATCCTTTCACCCTCCACTTGGGATCACCTTGGTCGTGCTGGCATGGCACAGGAGACCTGCAGGAGGGAGCCAATCAATAATTCTCCTCATTGATGTTTCGATCTCCTTCTTCCTCTCTGAAATCAATTTTTTAAAAAAGAAGTATGGCAAAAATGAGACTTTTAATACACTCTCAAGAGCAGGCATCCATTGTACAGGCACACACATGCAGCAGGAAACATAGCCTATTTAGTCCCTCCTCCAGTTCCTCATTGGCTGAGTACTATGAGGTCACCTATTTCCTCATACATCACCTAGGTCTTGCTGTCTCCCATTGGGCCATTAAAAAAATGGGTCTGGGGCCTTTCTAATTGTCTGTACCTCCCTTCTCTAGCCAAGGCCAGTGCCTCTGGGATTTCCACCATGTTGGCCTGTGTGCACAGTTCTTTGTTCCTCTCCCTCCTCCCTTCATTCTGTTTGTCTTGGGGAAATTCAGTAAATTCCATCAAAAGCTGACCATGCTGGAGATGGATCACAGAGGTCCATTTCCTACAAATTCCCTCCTCTTTTTTTTTTTTTTTTTTACACTAAATGACCCTATCTTCATTGGCTGTTTTAAAACATGCTGGCTTTCTTAGAGGAAGGGAGAGGGAGAGAGGATCTACACAGGTTCCTCCATTGCCGGCTTCAGAACAGTTGGAGTGGTGATAAGTATGTCGCAGGATATCTTCTATTTCTCCTTCAGTTGGCCCACTGTCCTTGCTCAGCTCATGCCTGTCTAACTGCCTACCACATCCCCCCTCAAGGATCTTGGATCGTAATTCTTTCAGGGAAAAGGGGCAGGCATTGTGTATCTTACTGCTTCCTGCT
>NW_006284014.1:214671-215871 GCF_000327345.1 Myotis davidii
GCCAAGAGATCCTTGCTCTCTATCAGAGGAATGAGGCATGGACATAGAAGGAAGTAGGCTTTTAACCTGGTGGAGACAAACTGTTATAAAATTTCAAAAGTTAGAACAGCAAGAATTATGATAAATGGGAGGGACAAGATGGCAAATGGCAAGAAGGTAGGGAGGGAGTGTGTGAGAGGGTAGAGGAGTGATAGAGGAGTTTGTGGACATGTGTGGTATGTCTGAGAGCTAGAGACAGATCCTGCAGGTCTTCCAAGGGGCTGCCAAACCAGGCAGACTTAGACGGCGGAGCCCCGCTCCCAGCTCAGACACTCCTGGGCAGCCAGCGTGGCACAGAGACCACACTATCTTGAGAATCAGAGCTGCTTGAGACTAGGATCCTGGCCTCAGCACCATCCAGTCTGCTCTCACACACAAACTAGGACCCTGCAGCCACTGGGGACAGAGACCTGCAACCACCTCCCTGTGGCATAAGAACTGCAAAATCCTCTCTGCACAAACACACAGCAGCAGCGGCTCTACCTGAAATTGAGCCTGCAAACACAGACATAGGAAGTATGTTTCTCGCAACCAGACCCCCACATCCACATGGGGAGGCTGCGCTGAATTTGAGCTTGGGTTCCTGAATGCAGGCAGTTTGTTTTCTGCGACCAAACCGCGCCCACATGGGGAAGCTGCATTGAATTTGACCCTGTGTGCATGAACATTGGGAGTTTGTTTCCCACAACCAGACCCCGCACCCACACAGGGAGGCTGCACTGAATTTGAGCCTGTATGTGCAAATTCGAGGAGTTTACTCCCCGAGACCAGACCCCACATCCACACAGGGCAGCAATGCCACCTGACTTTTATTCAGGGGAAGTGCACACGGAAGGCTATTTTCCACAGGGCAGGAGTGGATCTTTTGGTGACACAGTGCGACTGGGCAACCCAATCCCCCAAGTAGACCAGGGACACTGATTCTCTACGCAAGAGACAGCACTGAGCACCAGTGACTTGACTCTGCTTCTTATCACACTTGCCTGAGATCCCTGATTCCCAGTGTATTTACACTAAGGGCCAGTGATTCCAACTCTTTTTTTTTTTTTTTTTTTGCTTAAAGTCAGAATAAAACTTAAGGTCTGGATTATTATTGTCAACAGTTTTTATTTAACCAGCATTTTTTTTTAGTCATCATTAAGATTTGTATACCTGTCTAGA
>NW_006284014.1:216789-220945 GCF_000327345.1 Myotis davidii
TGCCCCAACACCATTTATTGAAGAGACTATCCTGGCTCCATTGTATGTTCTTGCTTCTTTGTCAAATATCAATTGAGCATATTGGTTCAGGCCAATTTCTGGGCTCTCTATTTTATTCCATTGATCTATACGTCTGTTCTTGTGCCAGTACCAGGCAGTTTTGAGAACAGTGGCTTTGTGATACAGCTTGATATCTGGTATTGAGATCCCACCTACTTTGTTCTTTCTCAGGATCACTGCAGCTATTCAGGTCTTTTTAAATTCCACATGAATTTTTGGAGAGTTTTTTCTTTGTCTGTGAAATATGCAGTTGGTATTTTAATGGGAAGTGCATTGAATTTAAAGATTGCTTTAGGTAGTATGGCCGAAACCGGTTTGGCTCAGTGGATAGAGCGTCGGCCTGCGGACTGAAAGGTCCCAGGTTCGATTCCGGTCAAGGGCATGTGCCTGGGTTGCGTGCACATCCCCAGTGGGGGGTGTGCAGGAGGCAGCTGATCGATGTTTCTCTCTCATCGATGTTTCTAACTCTCTATCTCTCTCCCTTTCTCTCTGTACTTGGGTAGTATGGACATTTTAATGATGTTGATTCTACCAATCCATGAATAAGGTATATTCTTCCACTTGTTTATATCTTCTCAGTTTTTCAATGTCCTGTAGTTTTCCAAGTACAGGTCTTTTGCCTCCTTGATTAAGTTCATTCCTAAGTATCTTAATTTTTTTGTCGCAGTGGTAAATGGGATTGCTTGTTTAGTTTCTCTTGCTGAGAATTCACTATTGGTGTATAAAAAAGCCATTGATTTTTGGGTGTTGATTTTGTATCCTGCTACATTGCCAAATTAATTTATTAAATCTAATAGTTGTTTGATGGAGTCTTTAGGGTTTTGTATGTATAATATCATGTTGTCTGCAAATAAGGACAGTTTTACTTCCTCTTTTCCAATTTGGATACCTTTTATTTCTTCTTCTTGTCTAATTGCAGTGGTTAATACTTCCAGGACTATGTTGAACAGGAGTGGTGAGAGTGGGCATCCTTGTCTTTTTCCTGTCCTTAGGGGAACCAACTCTTGGTGCATGCACAAACAGAGACCCTGATTCTCGGTGTGATGATGCACCAAGGAACACAGTCTGATACTCAATTCTCGGTGCAGGCACGGGGGGTCTCTGACTCCTAACACATGCTAGAGGACTCTGATTTTTGGCACACACCATGGGGTCTCTGTTTCAGCGTGGTGTAGGGGCGGGGGTGGAGAGAGGTCCCTGATTCTACATGCGCACATAAGGTCACACTAAGTGCCTGTGACTCTGAACCTGGATGAGCATGGCCCCCACAAACCCAGCCACACATCTTGGTGTTGGAGATCTTCAATGACACTTGAGGGTGTGAAGCTCCCACTGCACATATCTCAGGCCCCCACAACTCAACATTTGAACCTTCTGGTGACAGAATGGGGAGAAAATGAAACAATCACTAGAAGAATGAAAATGAGGAATCACAAAAAAAAGAAATAAGTAAAACAGAAGCATGTAACCTGACAGAAACAGAATTCAGAATAATGGTTGTACAGTTCATACACCAGATGGATGAGAAAATCAACAACCTATGCAAAAATCAAGAAGAAATGAAAAGTGATATAGCTACAATCAGAAACACCATGGAAGGTTTCAACAGTAGACTAGAAGAAGCAGAGGACCAAATTAGTGAGTTAGAAAATAAGGTAGAGAAACAAGCCCAATCTGAACAGCAACTGGAGAAAAAAATTAAAAAGCAGGAGGAGAGCCTAAGGGAGATTTGGCACAATGCAAAAATGAAGTAACATACGAATAATAAGGTTGACAGAAGGACAAAAAGAGCAGCAAGGGTTAGAAAATATATTTGAAGAAATAATGACAGAAAACTTTCCTGATATGGGGAAGAAAAAAGTAACACAAGTACAGAGATTCCAAAGAAAGATTAATCCCAAAAGACCCACACCAAACACTTCATAATTACAATAGCAAATGTTAATGACAAAGAGAGAATCTTAAAGGCTGCAAGAGACAGAGAGTTACATACAAAGAATCCCCCATCAGATTATCAAATGATTTCTCAACAGAAACACATCAAGCCAGAAGGGAATGGAAGGAGGTATACAAAGTGATGCAAAGCAAAGGACTGAATCCAAGAATACTCTATACAAAAAGACTATAAATCAATATTGAAGGGGAAATCAGAAGCTTCACAAACAAAAAAAAAGCTAAGGGCATTTATCATTACCAAGCCAGCAATGCAGGAAATGCTAAAGGGACTGCTGTAAAAAGAAGAAATAAAAAGGTATGAAGGAACACAGGCACAAAAAAATAAAAATGGCTATAAACAAGTACCTATCAATAATAACGTTAAACGTAAGGCCACTTCATAATTCTAAAGGGATCGATACAAAAAGAGGATATAACTCTAGTAAACATTTATGCACCCAATTCTGGAGCACCCAAATACATAAAAAAAATTTCTGGACGATATCAGGGGTGAGATTGACAGCAAAACAATCATAGTAGGAGACTTTGATACCCCATGAACATCACTGGATAAACCCTCTTAACTAAACATATAATTAGCAAAGAAACATCAATCCTAAATGACTCACTAGATCAGATAAACTTAGTAGACATCTTTAAATCATTACACCCCAAAACTACAGAATATATATTCCACTCAAGCACACATGGGACATTTTCAAATATAGACCAAATATTAGGACACAGGCAAAGTCTCTTTAAATTCAAGAGGATTGAAATCATATCAAGCATCTTCTCAGATCACAATGGCATAAAATTAGAAATAAACTACAGTAAAAACAATCACAAAAATTCAAACACTTAGAGGCTGAATAGCTTACTATTAAACAATGTGTGGGTTAACAAAGAAATCAAGAAGAAATAAAATACATCCTGGAAACAAATGATATTGAAAACACAACAATCCAAAATCTTTGGGACACAATGAAAGCAGTCCTGAGAGGGAACTTTATAGCTCTACAAGCCTACCTCAAAACAAACAAACAAAACAACAACAACAAAACCAAGAAAAACTGATAATAAACCATCTAACTCTGAAACTTGAAGAATTAGAAAGAGAGCAACAACAAAAGTCTAGAATGAGCAGAAGGATGGAGATACTAAAGATCAGAGCAGAAATAAATGACATAGAAACCAGAAAAGCAATACAAAACATCAGTGAAATCAAGAGCTGGTTCTTTGAAAGGATAAAGAAGATTGATGAACCTCCAGTCAGACTTACCAAGAAGCAAAGAGAGAGGACTCAAATAAACAAAATCAGAAATGAAAGAAGTAAAATAACAACAGACCATGCAGAAATATGAAGTATCATAAAAAACATACTTTGAGCAACTCTACTCCAACAAACAGGTAAACCTAGAAGAAATGGACATATTCCTAAAAACATACGACCTTCCAAAGCTAAACAAGGAGGAATAAAAAAAATATGAATAGGCTGATAACAATAGAGGAAATTGAGGCAGTAATCATAAAACTTCCAACACACAAAAGCCCGGGGGCAGACAGCTTCACAGGGGAGTTTTATAAAACATTCAAAGAAGAAGTAAAATCTATTTTCCTCAGACTATTCCAAAAAATTCAAGAGAAAGGAGCACTTCCAAGCTCTTTCTATGAAGCCAGCATTACCCTAATCCCCAAACCAGATAAAGACAATACAAAGAAAGAAAATTACAAGCCAATATCCCTCATGAACATAGATGCCAAAATCCTCAACAAAGTTCTAGCAAATACAATCCAGCATTACATTAGAAAGATATTACACCACAACCAAGTGGAATTTATTCCAGGGATGCAAGGATGGTACAATATCCACAAATCAATAGATGTAATACATCATATAAATAAACTGAGAGATAAAAACCATACAATCATATCCACTGATGCAAAAAAACCATTTGACAAAATACAACACCCTTTCTTGATAAAAACCCTCAGCAAGGTGGGAATAGAAGGACTATATCTCAACATAATAAAAGCCAAATATGAAAAACCCACAGCCAATATCATACTCAATGGGTAAAAACTAAAACCATTACCCTTAAGATCAGGAACAAGACAGGGATGTCCGCTCTCACCATTCTTATTCAAAACTAGAGGCTCA
>NW_006284014.1:221302-223138 GCF_000327345.1 Myotis davidii
AATGCTGAAAAAAAAGGTAGAGGAAGACATGAACAAATGGAAGAATATACCATGTTCATGGATTGGTAGAATCAACATCCTTAAAATGTCCATACTACCCAAAACAATCTATATATTCAATGCAATCCCCATTAAAATATCAATGGCATACTTCAAAGACATAGAACGAATTCTCCAAAAATTCATCTGGAATAAAAAAAGACACAGAATAGCGGCAGTAGTCTTGAGAAAGAACAATGTTGGAAGGATCACACACCAGATATTAAGGTATACTAAAAAGCCGTTGTTCTCAAAACTGCCTGTTACTGGCACAAGAAAAGACATATAGACCAGTGGAACAGATCAGAGAACCCAGAAATCAACACAAACTATTATGCTCAATTAAAATTTTTCTAGATATTTACCTTTCTCTGACTGACAAAGGAGGCAAGAGCATACAATGGAGTCAAGATAGTCTCTTCAATAAATGGTGTTGGAAAAACTGGACAGATTCTCGTAAAAAAAATGAAACTAGACCACCAACTTACACCATACACAAAAATAAACTCAAAATGGATAAAGGACTTAAACGTAAGATTTTACATTTATGGGAAACCATAAAAATTTTAGAAGAAGCCATAGGCAGCAAAATAGCAGACATTTGTCGTAGCAATATATTTAACAATTCAGCCCCTAGGGCAATGAAACTAAGGAGAAAATAAACAAATGGGACTACATCAAAATAAGAAAGCTTCTGCACAGCAAAAGAAACCATCAACAAAACAACAAGAAAGCCCACTGCATAGGAGAACATATTGGCCAATGTTATCTCTGATAAGGGTTTAATCTCCAACATTTACAGGGAACTCATACAACTTGACAAAAGGAAGATAGACAATCCAATAAAAAAAATGGGCAAAGGACCTACAATCCCATTTTTAAGGTAGAGTAAAACCAGATCTAGAAGAACCTTTTTTTTTAACTTTGTATTTAGATATTTAATGATGTGCAGCATAATACAAAACAAACCAAAAGGATCGATTTCTATGACTAGGTGTTATTCATTGTGTCATCCTAGAGCAGGGGGCTGGTGGGAGAAGCTGTTCTCCAAAGAGAACTGAGGTGGACTTAGTGCTGGGCAACTAAATCATGGCCTGTCTCTCCCCAACTAAATGTGCTGGGAAGGAGCCAATGATTTCTTTTTATTTTAATTTTTCTTTATTGATTAAGGTATTACAAATGTGTTCTTATTTCCACCATTGTCCCCCAATCCCACTAATCCTGCCCTCACCCTCACCCCCTGTTGTCTGCGTCTATTGCTTATGATTATATGCATGCATACAAGTCCTTTGGTTGATCTCTCCCCATTACCCTCACTCTCCCCTACTTTTCCTCTGAGGTTTGAGCATCTGATCAATGCTTCTCTGTCTCTAGATATCTTTTTGTTTATCAGTTTATGTTGTTCATTATAATCCACAAATAAGTGATATCATGTGATATTTACCTTTCTCTGACTGACTTATTTCACTGAACATAACACTCTCCAGTTCCATCCATGCTGTTGCAAATGGTAGGAGTGCCTTTTTAGAGCAGCATAGTATTCCATTGTGTAGATGTGCCAGTTTTTTTTTTGTTTGTTTGTTTGTTTTTTTTCCTTTTTTTTTTTTTTTAAACGACAGCCTTCTGCTAGTAAGTTACTTAATTTCTGCAAATGGCCAAGTTATTTAGACCAAATTTGGTACATAAGGTAGACTTGTACACCGTTTTTTGCTAAAATCAAAATATTACTAAAAGGTAGTAAGACCAATTTAATGTGTGACTTTATAAAGTGGTTCTAAAGTTATTAATAGTTGAATC
>NW_006284014.1:225681-229330 GCF_000327345.1 Myotis davidii
TTTTTCTTGTTTTTTGAGGTAGGCCTGTAGAGCTATGAACTTCCCTCTCAGGACTACTTTCGTTGTGTCCCATAGATTTTGGATTGTTGTGTTTTTATTGTCATTTGTTTCCAGGATGCTTTTTATTTCTTCTTTGATATCTTTGGTAACCCAATCATTGTTTCATAACATGCTATTTAGCTTCCAAGTGTTTGATGTTTTTTCATTGCTTTTTTTGTACTTGATTTCTAGTTTTATGCCATTGAGATCTGAGAAGATGCTTGTTATGATTTCTATCCTCTTGAATTTGAAGAGACTTTGCCTGTGTCCTAATATGTGGTCTATCTTTGAAAATGTCTTGTGTGCACTGGAGAAGAATGTATATTCTGTAGCTTTGGGGTGAAAAATTCTGAAGATGTCAATTAAGTCCATCTGATTTAGTGAGTCATTTAGGATTGCTGTGTCTCTGCTGATTTTTTGTCTAGAGTATTTATCCAGTGATGTCAGTGAGGGTATTAAAATCCCCTACTATGACTGTAGTGTTATTGATCTCTCTTGACATCTTCCAGAAGTTGTTTTATGTATTTGGGAGCTCCTGTATTGGGTGCATATATTTTTACCAAAGTTATATCTTCTTGTTGAATTGCTCCCTTTAGTATTATGTAGTGGCCTTCCTTATCTCTTGTTATGACCTTTAATTTGAGGTCATTTTGTCAGATATAAGTATCACAACCCTAGTTTTTTTTCATTTCCATTTTCTTGAAATAATTTTTCCATCCCTTCACTTTCAGTCTTTGTGAATCCTTTTTTCTGAGGTGGTCTCTTGCAGACAGAAAATATATGGGTATTGTTTTCTTATCTATTCAGCCACCCTATGTCTTTTGATTTGAGTCTTTATTGATTTTTTTTACAGAGAGGAAGGGAGAGAGATAGAGAGTTAGAAACATTGATGAGAGAGAAACATCTATCAGCTGCCTCCTGCACACCCCCTACTGAGGATGTGCCCACAACCAAGGTATACGCCCTTGGAATAGAGCCTGGAACCCTTCAGTCCGCAGGCTAATGCTCTATCCACTGAGCCAAACCAGTTAGGGCTTGGTGTCAGTCTTTTGGATTTCATCATGTTTGGGACTCTTTGTGCTTCTTGGAGTTGCGTAGTTTTTTTTCTTGCTAATATCAGGGAAGTTTTCTGTCATTATTTCTTCAAACAGGTTTTCAATTCCTTGCTTCTCTTCCTCTCCTTCTGGTACCCCTATTATGCGAATGTTGTTTCATTTTGTGTTGTCCCAAACTCTCTTAGGCTCTCCTCTTGCTTTTTATATCTTCTTTCCAATTGCTCCTGTGTTTGTGTGTTTTTTTCCTACTTTGTCTTCTAATTTGCTGATGTGGTCCTCAGCCTCTTTTAGTCTACTGTTTAAGCCTTCCATTGTGTTCTTTATTGCAGCTATGTTGTTTTTCATTTCCTCTTGGTTCCTTTTCACATTGGTGACATTCTCTTTCAGCTCCTTATCATTCTCGTTGAGTTGTGTGTATTTGTCATCCAGCCATTTGAGCATCCTTATAACCATCACTCTGAATTCTTTCTCTGACATGTTACTAGCCTCAATTTCATTTAGCCCCACCTTTCTGGTGACACCTCTTTTTCTTTCCTTTGGGAATTGCTTCTTTGTTTTCCTATGTTTTGCTGTAACATTTTAACTGTAGATCCATTTGCTTTGCTACCCAGGTTCTTTTGGAGATGGTGCTACTGGTGTGATCTCTCAAGTCTCCTGGGCTTGGTAATCTAGCATAGCTCCCTACTTGAGTTATTTATGTTCTCTTGATGTAGGCCTGTGAGCTGGAAAGGCATAACTGCAGTGTCTAGAAGTCAGCAGCCATGGGCGGCAGAGGAAGGTGTTCTAATTTTTGCTATCTTGCACCCTTGGTTGAAATCACATGTGCCCAGTGGGGATTCACAGTGGCATCCAGGAGCCGTCTGTTAGAGTGGTGGGGCTCATGAAGCCTGTGCTCTGGAAGGGCGTGACTGTGGTGTCCAGAGTTCTGAAATTGTGGGGTGGGAAGACTCAGTTTTTTCTGTTGTCTCTGTGGTTGGATACACATGCCCCCAGTGGCAGCTCACAGGGGCACCCATGGTGCGTTTGCCAGTAGGGTGTACTGACGCACTCTGAAGGGTCCTGGCACTGAAGCCACGGGAATGTGGTATCTGTGGGCAGGTATTCAGAAGAGGGAATTCAGAGTTTCTACAGCCCAGCAGTGTGTCTCTGTTTGTTATAAGTGCATGCCCAGCAGGGGCACATAGCAATACCCAAGGGCTACCTGTGGAGCAGTGAGGTTGGGAGGCCTGTTCTTTGGAAAAGCATGTGCCTGTAGTGTCCAGAGTTCTGCAGCTGTGGGGTGGGAAGACTCAGTTTTTGCTGCTGCGCCTTTGGTGGTGGTTCACAGGGACACCCATGGTGTGTTTGCCAGTGCGGTGCACTGAAACACTCTGAAGGGCCCTGGCCCTGAAGCCGCACAATTGAGGTGTCTGTGGGCAGGTATCTAGGATGAGTGAATTCAGAATTTCTACTGCCAGGGGAATACATCCCTGTTTGTCCAAGATCACACCCAGTGGGGGCTCACAGCAGCTCTCAGGAGTGCCCTGTGGATCGATGGGCTCAGGGGGTCTGCTCACTGGCAATGCACAACTGTGGCAGTGCATTTGCTGGCAATGAGCTCTGATGCATTCCGAGGGGACCTGGCACTGAAGTTGTGCAGCTGGGGTGTCTGTGGGCAGTTATTCAGGAAGAGGGAATTCAGAATTTCTACTGTGGGGCAGTGCACCCTGTCTGTACAAAATCACACCCAGTGGGGGCTCATAGTGGCTCCCAAGAAATGCCTATTGTGTGGTGTGCCCAGGAGGCCTACACACTGGAAACACATGTCTGTGGTGTCCAGAGGTCGGTGGCTGGGGAGGGGGGAAGTTGCACTTACTGCTGCAGGAGCAGTGCACCTTTGAAGGTGGAGGTTCCAGGGTCCGCGGGTCTGCAGGTGGGGCAGCAGGATTTTGGCTGGAGTGGCTGCCAGGTCGCAGGCAGTGTCTGAGGCCTATCTGGGTAGTCGTGCTGATGAGTTCCTAGAAGTGGCCACTCTCCCCTTCAAGATGGCATGTGCTCCATGCCTGAGTCCTGCAGTCCAGGGAGTGCCCGTAGTGGTGGTAGTCTCTCCCTGTCCAAGAGAGCCTGGTTGGCTAGACCCTACTGCTCCTGCTGGATTTAACTCACTCACACACATCCACCACACATATCCACACACTCTCCTTTCATCCCCTCACTTACTCACTTCCTCTCCCTCACCTCTGTCCTGCCAGCCGCCAACTTTGTCCTTCTCTCCAATGATTTCTTTTTTTTTTATTTTTTTTATTTTTTTTTATTACAAAGGGTGTTACATATGTGTCCATTTTTTCCCCCCTCCCAAGACAGTCCCCTATGGTACCTCCCTCTTTAGTCATCTTCCTTCACCATCAGTTGTACTGGCTTGCTAGTCGGCTCCTCTCTTGTTGCCACTTCAACACCATTTCAGTTTTAAATTTTCAGAAAGGTTCAATAGAAATTCTTAACCTTTCAAGAATGCTGCTAACACAAGAGTTTTATCAGCATCATATACTTATACTTACTTATCTTGTAAATGTATG
>NW_006284014.1:234539-237258 GCF_000327345.1 Myotis davidii
GGCAGCAGCTCCACTGGTGGGTGCTGTTCACAGCTGTGGTGGCTCTTCTGGCTGGTGGGGGGCGGTTTCACGTGCAGCTGCTGTTTCTTAGCAGAGGGTATGGTGCTCAGGAAGTTGCTGTTGCTTGGATCTGCTTTCCAGGGCAGTTCTGCCCTTCCGGGCTGCAAACCGTCTCACCAGCTCAGCACTTTCGCCAATTTGGGGTGGGTGTTATTAGTTTCAGCTGCTCACTCCATTTGCTCCGGGACACGACCTGGGACGCGTCTGCCTATATCGCCGCCATCTTCTTTCCTCTCCAATGATTTCTTAATGTGACAACTGTTTCCTAGAACAGGGGGCTCTAAAATCCTGGTAGCAGAGGACTGTGTTCCAAACCAAGGCAAAAGTAACAAGCTACATCAGGGAAGCATGGTAACTGCCTGGCAAAAGAGACAAACTCAGGGCTCCATGTGGAAAAGGGCATTCTTTGCACCTCAATGACATTGCAGAACCAGAGAGACTTTTTTAAAAGTGTGGGGGCAGGGGGAGGATGGGAATAAAACCCTGGAAGAACTTTTGATTGCACTCAACCTGTATTACTTTTCAGTCAACTTGTGCAAGGGAGGAAAGCAACTAGCCCCAGAGCACCACTGAGTCTGGCCCTCCCACCTCATCTCCCTGACTCTTTTTGGCAGCCAGCCCAGGTTTCAGCTGAGGACATACAGATCCCTGAAAAAACAGAGACATCTCTCTAGAGGGTTGTTTTCTCTTTATGAAGGAAAATTTTATACTGGAGGTACATGGGAAGCTTTTCAAATAAAGAAACTATAACTCTATTACATTTATATATGCATATTATTAAACTAGATTCTGATATGCTTTCAGTTATAACTAATTGTTATTAGTTATAATATTGTGGAATATTGTGTTTTGCAGAAAGGACAAGATTCCATGTCATTTGCTTTATAATGAAATCCATAACTGTGTCATTTTAAATTCCTTCTTGTCATTTGGAAACAGTCACTGTTTTGTTATAATGCAATTGGAAAATGTTATATCTTCTAAGGAATCCATGGAAAGGGCTGGCAAGGAAAATCAGAAGATCTTAAAGCAAGTTGGTATATTTTTCTCCCTATATGCTCCCTCCAAAATTTAGCAATTCTTAATGAGTGAATCTTGACAATGCATTTCTTTGCATAAATTCAATAAGACCAACTTCCAATAGTGGTTTCATTGACCGAAAACTTTGATTGGATTATCATGTTTAAAAGAGTCATGTCTGGACTCTCGAGACTTGAAGCCAATAAGAGGGCCATAGAAAAATCCTGGTATATTGCTTGATAGCCCTGAAAATGGATGGCACTGGAGCATTACGCCCATACCCAGCCATTGCTGGTCGTCTGTTGGAGTGGGAGAGGAGTACAGAGGGCACCTCTGAGTTCCCACCCAACATGCCATGCACACAGAGCTGTAATGAGTAGGAGGGCTGCTGTGGTGGGCCTTAAAGCCTAGGGCATGGCCCAGGTGGAGCCCCAGCAGGTACAGATCTTGGTAAAGAATTTGCCTAACCCTGCAGATATTGCAGGCAGGCCTGACAGAAGCTGGATAGATTGGTTTCTATGCCCTGAGGGGCACTTTTAGATTCAATCATAAAATTCTAGCAAAGATGGTCAGTTGCTATTCTTCTTGTGTTTCTGCAAAGGATCAGGCCAAATCGAAACTAGACATAATGCAATAGATAAATTTGTCTTAATTTTGCTCTTTAAAAAAATAAGGGTGATTTTAGGGAGGAAGATTACATTTCAACTAGAGGCCCGGTGCACAACATTTGTGCACAGGTAGGGTCCCTAGGCCTGTCTGGCAATCAGGGCTGATCTGTGTGGCAACTGGCAGGACAATCAGGGGTCCTCCCCTGGCACCGTCCTTGGCTGGCCCCGCTCCTTGCCACTGCTGCTGGTCATTTCCCTCTGCGAGGCAACCAACGGCCGATCAGGGAGACCCTGCTGCCACCCACCTTGGCTGGCCTGGTGCTTGTTAGCTGCGGGCAGCTCCTGCATTGAGCGTCTTCCCCTGGTGGTCAGTGCACATCATAGCAACCAGTCGTTCCACCAGTTGTTTCAAATATTAGGCTTTGATTATAGATAGGGATTTTTAGAATTGAAATGTTTTTGTTTGTTTTTTTCCCTCCCACGAGGCCATTTTTCAAAATTATTATTTTTATTATTGTTTAAAGTATTACAAATAGCAGTACATGTCTCCCCTTTTTTTTAATTGAGCATCCCATTTTCTAACACCCTCCCAGTGTCTTGTGTCCATTGGTTATGCTCATATGCATGCATACAAGTCCTTCGGTTGATCTCTTCCCCCCCCCCTGCACCCTCCACAGCCTTCCTGCTGTAGTTTGACAGTCTGTTCAATGCTTCTCTGCCTCTGTATCTCTTTTTGTTCATCAGTTTATAATTTTTTTTATTATCCATAAATGAGTGAGATCATGAGGTATTTTTCTTTCACTGACTGGATTATTTCACTTAGCATAATGCTCTCCAGTTCCATCCATGCTGTTGCAAACAGTAAGAATTCATTCTTTTTTATAGAACTTAGTATTCCATTGTGTAGATATACCACAGTTTTCTAATCCACTCATCTGTTGATGGGCATTTAGGCTGTTTCCAAAATCTTAGCTATGGTAAATTGTGCTGCTATGAACATAGGGATGCATATATCCTTTCTGATTGGTTTT
>NW_006284014.1:238060-239724 GCF_000327345.1 Myotis davidii
AGCAGCATGGATGGGAACTGGAGAGCATTATGCTGAGAGAAATAAGCCAGGAAGTGAAATAAAAACACCGCATGATCTCACTCATTTATAGATAATAAAGAACATTATAAACTGATGAACAAAAAGAGAAACAGAGGCAAAGAAGCATCAAACAGACTGTCAAACTACAGTGGGAACACTGGGAGGGTTGGGGGTGAGGGGGGTAAAAGATCAACCAAAGGACTTGTATGCATGCATTTAAGCATAACCAATGAATGCAAGACACTGTGGTGGTGGTGGTGGTGGTGGGGTGTGAGGGCATGTGCCGGGGGGTATGGGAGGCTGGGGGAAGGTCAATGGGGGGAAAAAAGGAGACATATGTACTACTATTTGTAATACTTTAAACAATAAAATAAAATTTAAATTAAAAAAAAAGAAAATCGGATTGTAAAGATTAAATTATTTTGCCAAATAAAGCTGATAAATAGGAAAGCAATTTTGTGTCTGGTCGCCACAGTAAATTCTTAATGTTTTCTATTTTTTTCCTCTTGATTCTCTAGAATTTTCTTAAAAGACAAGCATGTCAATTATAAATAGCCATGTGCTCTATTCCTTGCCAGTCAGAGGTTCTACTTTAACATTGGAAGGCTATTGGGACACTCAAATCTGGGCAGCCAAAATAACCAAAAAAGTCCTACTCCTACCCTTCACTTTTCTTTCCATCCTAATATACTCCCCCTCACCACCACCCCCAAAAAGTCCCAGCCTAACAAACTGAAAATATCTTCACTCTTTTATTAGTTACTCTAAACAAATTCAAGTCCAGTATTTATGGGCAAGGTCTATTCCTCCTCTAATTCTGTATGAGTCCTGTTTCTACATTCTGAAAACACTATGCACAATAGTAAATTAAAGGGAAATAAAAAAAACATTTTATTAAAATATGTAAATATATACATGGTACAGCAAGGAAGAAAATATGCACAGAGAATATGGGGCTCTGTCTCCTGACTAGGATGTATGACCTCCCTCCACTACTATTTATTTCATTGACTTTGTCTTTAGCAAACTCTACAGCTGACAGGAGTTCTTTACCTGGTGAGATGGCCCCTAGACCATTATTCCTGAGGGGTCTGAGCCCCGGGTGGGCTTGTGTCACATTCCTATTTCCATATTGAGAGTTAGAAACATCGATGAGAGAGAAACATCGATCAACTGCCTCCTGCACACCCCTTAGTCTAGTCATAGAAAAAGTATAGCTAGAATTTCAGTAAGGTTCAGAGTTTCTTTTCATGTTTTTTTTAATTAAATCTTTATTGTTCAGATTATTACAGTTGTTCCTTCCCCCCCCCCATAGCTCCCTTCCACCTGGTTCCGCCCTCACCACTCCCCCACTGTCCTCATCCATAGGTGCACGATTTTTGTCCAGTTTCTTCCGCATCCCCCACACCCCTTTCCCCCCCAAGAATAGTCAGTCCACTCCCTTTCAATGCCCCTTATCCTATTATAATAACCAGTTTATTCTGTTCATCAGATTATTTATTCACTTGATTTTTAGATTCACTTGTTGATAGATGTATATTTGTTGTTCATAATTTGTATCTTTACCTTCTTCTTCTTCCTCTTCTTAAAGGATACCTTTCTTTTTTTAAAATATATTTTATTGATTTTTTACAGAGAGGAAG
>NW_006284014.1:240930-249262 GCF_000327345.1 Myotis davidii
TGCACAAGTCCAGGTCCCCAGAGATTTTCCAGAACTGGAGTTCAGAGCAGTCGGGGGCTTGAGACTCCCTCCCGATTCAAAAAGACAGTCATGTCCTCAGTCGGCAGCCCTTGCCACGTGCGCCTCTGTACCTCTGCACTCCACCTCCCCAGGTCCTCTGAGTCTCATTGTGCTTTTCTCTTTCCTTCTAGTTGTAGAATTTCCACTCAGCCAGCTTTCCTGTAGTTCTGGATGATGTCTGTTTTGTCTTTTAGTTGTATTTTTGAATTTGTTGTGGGAGGCAGCAATTTCAGGTGTTTACCTATGTCGCCATCTTGGTTTCTCTCTCTTTTTCATGTTGAAGCTGAATCTACTTCAGCATCAGGCTAGTTACACTCCATTAGTCCATGGTGTGTGAGGTCCACATGGCCTTGGGCCATTTGGGCAATGTCAGGAAGCCAAATGTGAGCCATGAGCCAAGTGTGCCAAGAGGAAACAAAAGAGCCAACTCCTTTGTTTAGGAGGTTATGTATCCCAGATTTTTTCTGGCTTGCAGCGGTCACACCTATTTTGGCCAATGGCCTGTTCCCAGTTGTGACTGACAGCAAAGCAAGCACCTTCCCAATCATCCAAACTTTACTAGGTATGTGTCTATCTTCCCTTTGTCCAGGCCCCTTCCCCCAATGTTTTGCAGGAAATATGCCTAAATGTCTGGCCTTCCCTTTGCTCCTTTCCTATTACAGACAGTCCTCGGGTTACGTCAGACTCGACGTACATTGTTTCGTGGTTACATCGTCATCTCCCATTTGAACAACATAAACTGATGAACAAAAACAGATCCAGAGACAGAGAAGCATCTATCAGATCGTCAAACCTCAGAGGGAGGTGGGGGAGGGTGGGGGTAAGGGGGAGAGATCAACCAAAGGACTTATATGCAAGCATATAGGCCTAACCAATGGACACAGACAACAGGGGGGTGAAGGCATGAGTGGGGGGGATAGGAGGTAACGTGGGGATAAGGACACTTATGTAATAATCAATAAAAAAAGAATTTTAAAACACTAAAAAGAAATAAAAGTGTTGTAGAACAGGTATGGCGAAAAAATAAAGCTGCAATGACTAACAAAAAAAAAGTTCCGTCATTTCGACATATGTACATATGTGCTTTGATTTTTATTATTTATTTACCACAAGTAAAGATCAGGAATTGTTATCTTTCTTTTTTAAAAAATTTATTTATTTATTTATTTTTTTACAGAGAGGAAGGGAGAGGGATAGAGAGTTAGAAACATCGATGAGAGAGAAATATTGATCAGCTGCCTCCTGCACACCACCAATTGGGATGTGCTTGCAACCAAGGTACATGCCCTTGACCAGAATCGAACCTGGGACCCTTCAGTCCTCAGGCCGACGCTCTATCTACTGAGCCAAACCGGTGCTGGCTGATGTATTTTTAAATGTGACAGTGGGCATAGTAATGATATCTAGACTCTACTGAAAACATCTAAAGAAAAAAAGAATACTGTTTCACTTCATTACTGCTGTGGATGTGCTCCATGTGAGTGACATAGGTGCTTATGTAGGTGGGTTCCGACTTACAGGGAAAATCACATTCTGTCTCACCGTAGGAACGGATCTCTGACATAACCTGAGGACCTACTGTATTAAATAATTAGCTAATTACAATGGATCATGACTCCTGCTCTGAGGAGATCTTCAGTCAGATTACCTAGGTTTTTACATGAAATAGTCTCATTGTTTTAATTTTAGACATTTTGTGATTACAATTTTTACTTTTCAATTTAACTTGAGCTATTTGGAGAAATGTTTGAAAATTTTCTGGTGGTTAGACTGGAGAGGCAGGCATTATCTTTTTGGGTTTTGTTTTTGTTTTTATTTTTTTTCTTTATTGATTAGGTATTACATATGTGTCCTTATCCCCCCAATTGCCCCCCCAAACCCCCCCTCCACTCATGCTCTCACCCCTCTGGTGTCTGTGTCCATTGATTAGGCTTATATGCATGCATACAAGTCCCTTGGTTGATCTCTTACTCCCCAACCCTCCCCTACCTTCCCACTGTAGTTCGACAGTCTGTTCAATGCTTCTTTGCCTCTGTCTATTTTTGTTCAACAAAAATGTTACTTCTTAACAGATTTGATTAAGGAAGTACTGAGTATGGATGATGAAATTCAGAAACTGGCAACAGAACTTTATCATCAGAAGTCGGTCTTGATAATGGGGCGTGGCTATCATTATGCTACTTGTCTTGAAGGGGCACTAGTAAGTCTTCTCACTTATAATTTCAGTCTGTTGACTTATGGACCTTGTACATAGTCATACTTTTAGTTTGAATGAAATAGGTGAAACTTTTACAAGTGCTTTTGTTTTTATGCATTCTGGTTTGTTTGCCCTGAGAAGGTATAACAATTTATACTTAATGAAAAAGTGAAAATAAAACATGCTTTCACATGTCTCTTGGCCTTCCTCATGTCCTCTTTTGAAAAGTATCTATTTAGGTCCGTTGCCCATTTTTTCAATTGGGTGGCTTATCTTCCTTTTGTTAAGTTGTATGAGTTCCCTGTAAATGTTGGAGATTAAACCCTTATCAGAGATAACATTGGCCAATATGTTCTCCTATGCAGTGGGCTTTCTTGTTGTTTTGTTGATGGTTTCTTTTGCTGTGCAGAAGCTTTCTTATTTTGATGTAGTCCCATTTGTTTATTTTCTCCTTAGTTCTTATTTCTTAATTTGTTTTGCTAAAATGAGCATGCTTATTCTGCTAGGAGCATTACTTCTTTACACAACAGATGGAGACAGCAATAGAACTGCGATCAGAGGACAATTCTGCTTGTGTTAGATGCTTGTCTATATCAGCTCAAGTGGTGAACTTACAAGAAAAGGAATCAAATGAAACCAAATTTTATATTCTCTTTAGTTCCCATTGCCCTAGGTTCAAGAAATTGCTTCGGCATATGTTTGAGATTTTTCTGCCTGTGGATTCCTCTAATATTTTTATGGTTTCCCCTCTTATGTTTAAGTCCTTTATCCATTTTGAGTTTATTTTTGTTTATGGTGTAAGTTGGTGGTCTAGTTTCATTTTTATGCATGTGTCTGACCAAATTTCCCAACACATTTATTGAAGAGACTGTCTTGACTCCATTGTATGTTCTTGCCTCCTTTGTCAAATATTAATTAAGCATAGTGGTTTGGGTCGATTTTGGGGTACTCTATTCTATTCCATCGCTCTATATATCTGTTCTTGTGCCAGTATCAGGCAGTTTTGAGAACAGTGGCTTTGTAATACAGCTTGATATCTGGTATTGAGATCCCTCCTACTTGTTCTTCTTTATCAGGATTGCTGCAGCTACGGTATTTAGGGTCTTTTTTTATTCCAGATGAATTTTTGGAGAGTTCGTTCTTGGTCTGTGAAATATGCTGTTGGTATTTTAATGGGAAGTGCATTGAATCTATAGATTGCTTTGGGTAGTATGGACAATTTAATGATGTTAATTCTACCAATCCATGAACATGGTATGTTCTTGCATCTGTTTATGTCATCCTCTATCTCTTTTTTTAGTGTCCTGTAGTTTTCCGAGTAGAGGTCTTTTACCTCGTTAGTTAAGTTTATTCCTAGGTATCATGATTTTTTTTGTGTGCAATAGTAAATGGGATTTTTTTTTTAGTCTCTCTTTTGTAATCTTTTTGTTTTTTCTTTTTAGATTCATAACATTGTGATCAGAGAATGTGGACCACATGATTTCTTCTTTTTTAGTGACTGAGAGATCTTTGTGGCCTGAGATATGGTCAGTTTTTGTTATTGTTCCATGAAGCTTTGAAACAAAACAGATAGTTTGTATTTTGGGTATACGTGAAGCTTGTTAAATTTGATATTGAAACCTTCCCTTTCCTCTACTCAATTTGATTCTGGGTGATGACAAATTCGTTAAAAATCTCTTTATTTAACATACTAGAGGCCCGGTGTGTGAATTCGTGCATGGGTGGGGTCCCTCAGGGTGGCCTGCAGGGATTGGCCCCAGCTCATGCGCCTAGCCTCACAGCCTTGCAGCCTGTCCTGGCACCCTTTCATGGCCTGGCACCAACCCCTCACCTGCTCCACCAGCCTGCCTGCAGGGCGATAGTTTGGGGTTGGGACCCCCATGTGGCTCCCTCAGCACCTGAGCACCAGGCAGCGGCTCTGCCCCCTGCCACCACCACTGGTCACTGTCTGCTGGGTGATTGGCAAGGCTATAGGACGCCAGCTTGCACCCGCCTTGGCCTGGCACCACCTGCTCACCTGCTTCACCATTCCGCCATGGTCCCACTCTTGTTGGGGCCCACCAGGGCCAGCAGTGCCTCCACTGCTGCCCACTGCCAGTGCCACATCGCTGATGCCCACCATGTTCCGCGCTGCCCCCTGGTGGTCAGTGCACATCATAGCGAGCGGTCAAACTCCCAAACTCTTGGTCAAACAATTTGCATAATAGGCTTTTATTATATAGGATTCTTGGGAAAATGTATATTTTATTTGAAAAACATTATACTCTTTATCTTGCCTTGAATTCTACATTGGCTGATATGACTACATCCTACATGGATTTCTTTTTGTCAACATTTACTAGTACCAGGGACATCTTTACATGATCTTTAATGTTAATCTTTGGCATTTTGTTTTAAGTATTTTGTAACCTATATATAACTGAATTTGTGTGTATGAGTGTATACAAGAATATGTGTCTGCATAACAAAATTAGGGCCTTTATCTTTGATAATTATATATAATTAAGTTATAGTTATACTTTAACCATGAAATGTTTGGTCTTCCCACCATTTTATTTCATGTTTTATATTTATTATTCTTTCTCAATATATCACTTTTTTTCCTTTTCTGAATTTTGTTGGCTTGACAAAGTGTTGTTTGTACCTTGCTTTTCTTCTGTTGTTTTTTTTTTAATTTCCATTTCCCATATCCATATTATGAGTGTTTATCTTTAAATTAGTAATGTATTTAAACATATAATTTCCTATTTATAATAAGAATTAAATAGAATATAATTTATTCATTGAATAAGACAAGTCTGCTGAGAGAGATAAATTACCCAGCTCTTTCACTTGTAAGAGGTGGCTACTCAGCTCAAACTGGCTTAAAAAAGTGATTTCATTACTGAGGACCCACAGGGCCCGTTTAAGTTCAGACACCAGCTTTTCAGAAAGTCATCCAGATGCTAACTACTAGCATCTGGTGGCCTAGTGGAAAATTGACTTTTGGCTGCTGAGATAAGGGTAGCCCTCAGTGAGCACTCAGCTTGTTACCAGGCAACCTACCTGGTAAGCTTTCATAGTCATTTGTTGGATAACCCATTTTGTTTCTTCATTTCCTGATTTCTTACATTCTCTGGAGTAATGTAATGAGCACTGAGAATGTCTGTTTTTTCAACTTTGTAAAATTCCCTTCTGAAATCTCTTTTAAAGATTAGCTTTTTAACAATTTTATTTATTGATTAAGAGATATCTGTTTAGACTTTCTATCTCTTCTGGGGTCAGTTTTAATAAATAATATATTCCTAGAAACTCATGATTTGAATTAGATTTTTAAAATGTACTTAGAGTTATGCAGAGAACTCTCTTATAATTTTTAAAAATCTCATAATTTTAAGTTTTCCTCAGTTTCAAAGGAAATTTAAAGTTATTTCAAATTAAATTAAAGACAAGTTATTTCCACTTGTCTTTCTTGTTTTGGATATATGTGCTTTCTCATGCATGAGCTTTTCCTCCTTGAACAGTTGGATGTCAATTCTCAGGACAAGCTCAGAGATCACTTGTTGAAGATGACAGAGCTTTTTTAAATCCTGGGTCTCTAGCAGACTGTGGGCAGCAAAATCCCCACCTCACTCCATGCCTTCCAGTTGGACTCCACATGAGCAAAAAATAAACTATTGTGCTAAGCCACTGATATTTTTACCCCACCTATTAATATACGTTTTCTTCTATTATTTTTATAATTTTATTTTTACGATTAAAATCCAACTGGAGTTTGTTTTAGAATAAGTAGCATGGAAAGCCATATTTTTTTCTAGATACATGGTCAGTTGTACCAAAGTCTTTTATTGAATGACAGTTTCCCCTTCTAATATAAAATACCCCCTTTATCTTAAACTAAATTCTCATATTATTTCTGTCCATATTTTTAAATTTTTATTTTTACAGGCGAGAGAGAGAGAGAGAAACATTGATTTGTTGTTTCACTCATTTATATATTCACTAGAGGCCCAGTGCATGAAATTTATGCAGTGGGGGTGTCCCTCAGCCCAGTCTGCACCTTCTCCAATCTGGGACCCCCTCTGGGATGTCTGACTGCCAGTTTAGGCCCAATCCCTCAACTGGCATCAGGACCCCTGCCCTAACCGATCCCCTGATGGCCTGATTGATGCCTAACTGCTCCCCTGCTGGTCCAATTGACCCCAACTGCCCTCCCCTGCTGATCTGATCATCTCCAACTGCCCTCCCCTGACTGCCTAATCACCCCCAATTGCCCTCCCTGCAGGCCTGATCTCGCCCCCAACTGCCCTCCCCTACAGGCCTGGTCACTCCCAGCTGCCCTCCCCTGCTAGCCTGTTCACCCCCAACTGCCCTCCCCTGACAGCCATCTTGTGGTGGCCATCTTGTGATGATATGGGGGTGGCCATCTTGTGATGACGTTGTGGTGGCCACTTTGTGACAATGTCGAGTGCTTCTTGTATGTGCCCTGACCAGAGATCAAGCCCACAACCAACTAATCTACCCAGCCAGGCCAAGATTAAGGATTTTTAAATGGGGAGATTATCTTGGATTATTCTGATGAGTCCAATGTAATTGCCAGGGTCCTTATGAGGCAGTGGCAGCAGGGACAGAGACAGATTAGAAGATGCTATACTGCTGACTTTGAAGATGGAAGGAGCATGGACCAAGGTCTGGAGGCAGCTTTTAGCAGCCAAAAGACAAGGAACTGGATTCTCCCTTGGTCTTCAGAAGGGACCCAGCCTTGAAAATACCTTGATTTTAGCCAATTAAGACCCATTTTGGACTCATTATGTCCATGTGAGAAATGACTCACCTGTCCAAATTTCAAATGATGGGCTAGGAAACAGAAGCATGGTGAAAATGAGACTTTTAATAACACTCTTGAGAGCGGGTGCTCATTGTACAGGATGACAGTGGTTCTATATATTTTTGAGGTATTGATTTTGTCCCTTTAATTAGTCTTTTTATATACCAGGACCAAATGCAATTGGTCTTGATTGTTCGTTATCAAGTCTTCCCTGAGATGTGTGCTTTTTCAAACTGTGAACTCAAGTTTCCTCTTACTTTGGGAATATTTTCTTCTTTCTTGAACTCTTAGTTCTTTCTCCATGTCCCCCCTTTTTGCATTTTCAGCGTTCTCCTTTTAGATACCAAAAGTGACCTTCATTTTGGCAGTCATATTTGTAATTTCTGAATTATCTTTCTCTTTCATGGTAGTCGGCTCTGGTTCTATCTATTCAACATCCTCTTGAATCTCTCAGAAAATGAGCATCAGAGTTTTTTTACAAGGTTATTTACTGAACTCAGGCCTTTTATTCTGATTCCTCACCTTCATGCCCTCTTTTAAACTGCACTTTATCCTCACACTATGGTGATTTATTGTTGTGACTAATGTTTTGATTTCTCCTATTTAAATAGAGGTCTTGATCCTCATTCTCCAAAATGAATTTTATAGCACACTATTTCCATGGGATGTTAAAAGGATTATAAGGGAGAATGTTCAGAGGTTTAATAATGATGAGTTAAAGAAAAAACTTTAAAAGTTACTACAGAAACACCAAATAATGGTGAAGATATGAAGCAACAGAAACTCTCATATATTTCAAGGTGTGGGTGGCAAGTGTAAACTGGTTCTCTGGAAAACAGTTCAGCAGTTTGCATACACCTGCAAATTCCATTGCTAGGTATAAATCCCTAGGAAAAATGCAAAACATATGTTCACAAAAAATCTAGTATAGCAGCTTTGTTCAAGCAAAAACTGGAAACAAATTATAATAAATGTAAACAATTTGTAATAAATATATTCTTACATTGGAATACTCCTCAAAAAATAATGAATTACTGACACATGAACAGCAGAGATGACTTTTACAGATATTATGCTGAGTGAAAGAAGCCAGACACTTAAGAATCCATTTTTTTAAAATTAAATCTTTATTGTTCAGATTATTACATTTGTTCCTCTTTTTCCCCCCGTAACTCCCCTCCTCCCAGTTCCCGCCCTACCCTCCGCCCTCACTCCCCACCCACTGTCCTCATCCATAGGTGCACGATTTTTGTCCAGTCTCTTTCCGC
>NW_006284014.1:250454-256283 GCF_000327345.1 Myotis davidii
AGCCCAGAGTCTGAAGCCCCCTCCCGATTGAAAACAACAACCGCGCCCTCGGCTGCCAGCCCGCTCCGCGCGCACTCCGCACCTGAGTATTTCACTTCCGCACTGTGCCTCCTCTGAGTCTGGGTATGATATTCTCTTTACTCCTAGTTGCAGAATTTCCACTCAGCCAGCCCTCCTGTGGTTCTGGATTATGTCCGTTCCGTCTTTTAGGTATAATTTGAATTGGTTGTTCGAGGCAGCAATCTCTGGCGTTAACCTATGCCGCCATCTTGGTTCTCTTCCCTCCAAGGCTCAACAGTCAAGAATCCATTTATATGAAGCTTTAGAACAGGCACACTAACCTATTATTACAGAATCATAGAGTAGTTCCTCTGGGGTGAGGCAGGGACGATGGGAAAGCATGGGGGAACTTTCTGGGGCAATGAAAATGTTCTAAATCTTGATACAACTGTGGGTTATATGAGTGTGATCTTTTGTCAAAATGCATTAAAACACACACTTAAGATCTGTAATTATAGTGAATGTAAATGATACAATAAAATTTACTGCAAGAATTCTCAGAACTGCCGAAACCAGTTTGGCTTAGTGGATAGAGCGTCGGCGTATGGACTGAAAGTTCCCAGGTTCGATTCTGGTCAAAGGCATGTGCCTTGGTTATGGGCATATCCCCAGTGGGGGATGTGCAGGAGGCGGCTGATCGATGTTTCTCTCTCATCGATGTTTCTAACTCTCTATCTCTCTCCCTTCCTCTCTGTAAAAAATCAATAAAATATATTTAAAAAATAAAAAAGAATTCTCAGAACCTTTAATAACCTAAGACATAATATGAATCTCATGAAGGAATGTAGCACACAGGATTTCCTGATGTAATTTGAGTCTTGTTACAGGGGGTGTGGGCAGGAAGTGTTCTCTTCTAAGTGCCTGAACTGGGAACAAATGGCCAAGTGAAAGCAGGAGCCACAAGATTCCTTGTGCTTCATGTCCCTGGTCTCATGACTACTGTTGAACCGAGAGGCTACAGCTGGGAGGGGCAGGTCCAGGCCATGCTGCCTGCTCCCCACTCACCCACTTTGACAGATTCTACCTCAGGGTATCCATGAGGCAACAAGGCTGTAATAGCCAAGAGCAGTAGAGAAGTTTCTGGCATATAGTAGTTGTCACTGCAAGGTCAAAACCCTTTTTTGCTTTCCTTCTGTGGTGGTTGTGGGGTCCTTTTTACTCTGTCGTGTGCAGTCCTCCAAGACCCCTCACTGACTCAGCACACAGTCAATCCTGGTTGGATGCAGCTCCAAGGCTGCCCAGAATTTGGGGAGCTCCCTAGACTTTGGTGGGGAATCTGGTCCCCAGAGTTGTATGAGTGGATCACAGGCTGTGCAGTACCAATGAGCTTCACATTTTGCTTGTTTTCATTTTTTCTTCTTTTGTCTATGCAAATGTGCAGAGCAGGGAACTTAGGAATGAATCTGTGTGTGTGTGTGTGTGTGTGTGTGTGTGTGTGTGTGAGAGAGAGAGAGAGAGAGAGAGAGAGAGAGAGAGAGAGAGAAAGAGAAAGTTTGTGCAGCCTGAACCCAGACTGGAGGAGGTGGGTAGCAAACACCTGTGAAAGGTGTTTGCTGCACACAAGATCAAGTTCTAATTCAGTATTTGTTTGAATACATTCTCCATTCCCTTCTCCCTCTCTTCTTCTTCTTGATGCCCACTATACTAATATTGTTTTTTCTGATGGAGTCAAATAGTTCTTGTAGAGCTCTTTCATCTTTCTTTACTCTCTGATCTTTCTCTTCTTCCCTCTGTGTCATTTCTAAATTCCTTTTTTTGATGTCACTAATTATTTTCTCCATTTGGTTTACTGTTTTCTATACTCAGTCGTTCCCTCTTAATCTCCTGATTGCATGCTTCATTTCCAGGATTTCTGGTCGGATCTTTATTAAAAAAGATTAAAGTTTCAATTTCTTTGTTGAAGTACTCGTTTTGTTCATTGATTTGTTTTCTGAGTGCATTGAATTGCCTGTATTTTATTGCATCTCATTGAGTATTTCCAGAACTGCAATCTTGAAATCTCTGTTACTTATATCACATATTTCCATGTGTTCCAGCTTGTTTCCTGGAAGATTTTTATTTTCTTCCTGGTTATCCTTGTTCCTGTGGTTAATGGTATTTGCTACTCTCCTTTGTCTAAGCATATATGTCTGTCTATATTAATGATAGCAGCTTTCTCTGTAGAGGTCTTTCTACTGTTTTCCTGTAGATGGCGCCGATTCACAATATTATTTTTACCTTGTGATCTCCCAGACTTGACCTCCATGGCTTCCCGTAAGACAGTACAGCATGCTCTATTTGGGGGTGGAATTTGTTTTGCCCTCACTGTAATGGTGACTTCTGACCTCTGTGGGGTCCCACCCCAAGTACCCCACCTGGGGATCAGTCACAGAGAGAAACATTGATTCTACTACAATAGCTCTTGGTTTACAGATAATATGTTCCTGGACTTGACTCCAAGGGCTAGAGGAGATGAGGTTTGGGAGTCCAAGTGGTGGTTCTGTGGTTTCATTTCTTTATCTGAAACACCACTGCCTGGCCAGGCAATGGAGAGCTGCATGGTAGAACCCCGCACTCTGTCAGACTTCTGGCTCAGTCACTTTTCTCTGGGCTTGCCCTGCAGCTTTCTGTTCTTCCTAGCTGAAAGAAGTGCCTGCCACCACTAGTTTCCTCTCCTTTCCAGGCTGAACTAAAAGTTCCCAGATGCAGGGCTGTGTCTGAGGACCATCAGTGCTTTCCTTCCTTCTCGTTTTCCTGTTTATTTCCAGTTGCCCACCTTTAGATATTTTAATGCTCGGGGTCTCTGGCATGCCTCTGTATTAAGCAGGGAATTCTTTGTTGAATCATAGTTGGTTAACTTGTTGAAATTTCAGGAGGAAGACCAGCGGGTTCTCTCAAGCTGTCATTCCTCTGAAACTATCATTTTAAAAGCTACAGTTTTCTGACTCTCATGAGGTAAATATTTGAATTCACAGAGCCTCTGTTCAGCAAAAACCTCTTAATGGGTCCTTAGTTATAAAAACAAAAAGCAAATAATCACTTGTAGCTAGTTCTTTTGAGCTAATGATATCTGAGTATGTACCATTGCCAGGCAATGGGTTAAACATATTTTCTGACCTATGACTTTTAATACTCATGATGACTCTGTGAGGTAGAATCTTCTTTAAATCCAAGGTACAGAGTGCCCAAGGACAGTTACCTAGAGGTAGACCCTGGATCCAAACCTGGGCAGCCAGACTCAGGCCCCTGGCAAGCTTAGGATAACTGGGGTACCCTGGAGAGAAGGGGTCCTGATTGACTGAACTTGGATGGTATCCCAGAGACTGTCCTTTTTTGAAAAGCTCCCTTGTGAGTCTGGTGGTCTGACTTTAGAGATCTGAAATCCCTACACCTACACTATCTACTGGGGTCATTCCTTGCCCACACCCCAGCTCAATGGTGGCCTCAGAAAAAGAATAGGATGGATTAAGACCCTTTCCATCCAATTCAATTGCATCTACACTGTCTGAGCTGTATACACTGTCACAAGCACAAGTATAAGCTTTAAAAAGGCCTGGTTAATTTGATAGACAGAAAATGGGATATCAACATGATTCTATTTTTTTTTTTAAGCAGCAGCCTTGGGTGGTGTTGCTAAGTGGTTAGAGCATTGTCCCATGCACCAAAGGGTCAAGGATTTTATTCCCAGTCTAGGAGCGTACTTGGATTGCAGGTTCAATTCCTGGGCTGGTCAGGGTGTGAGCAGGAGGCAACCAATCGATGTGTCTCTCTTACACTGATGTTTCTTTCTCTCTCTCCAACACCCCAACTCTCGCTAAAAATCAATGGAAAAAATATCCTTGGGTGAGAATTAAAGAAAAAAGGGGTGGGGCAAAGCAAGAACACTTGCTGGCTATACAGGGGTCCATTCTATTTTCCAGATTTTCTACCATATACATACATTGCTTTTATAATTTTAAAGCACTATCAAAATGGTTTCAGATAGGCCATATTAGTTTTTCATTTCTCTTATTTCTAGAAAGTTTAAATATTTGGACTGTTCTGTGACTTCTCTTCTCATCTATCTACTGGCATTTTATATTCTTAATGATTTATACAAGCTAACTAAGGATTTTAACCCTATGTCCCTTATATTTGTGTATTTGTTGTTGTTGAAATCATTTTCCAGGCTGATTATTTACTTTTCAATTTTGTTTTTAATGTTTTATGTAGTCAAACTTTATAAGCAGTTAGACAGACATGAGCAGAATAAGGACCATGAGCCAAAACAGAAAGTCACCAGAGTGGAAAGTCCCAGGTAACTAGAAGGGGCAAACTGGGAAAACAAGGACCTTGCCCCAGGATAACCTTTCATCCCCTAGCACCATGGTCAGCAAACTGCGGCTCGCGAGCCACATGCGGCTCTTTGGTCCCTTGAATGTGGCTCTTCCTAAGCCTTAGAAGTACCCTAATTAAGTTAATAACAATGTACCTACCTATATAGTTTAAGTTTAAAAAATTTGGCTCTCAAAAGAAATTTCAATAGTTGTACTGTTGATATTTGGCTCTGTTGACTAATGAATTTGCCGACCACTGCCCTAGCATATCACTGGTCATGAGTTTGATCTTCCATATCGCTGGTCATGTTGTTTGGACCCCTGACCATTTCCTCCATAAAGATAACATCTAAGTCTCAGTTGTACTTCAGTTCCAGGCCCAGAAAAGCAACAAAACCAGACAAATGATGCCATGGCTGCCTCAGGACCAGCTGCATTGACTAATGACACCCTTCCCTGGCGCCAACCAATAATGGGGACCATGACCCTGAAAGAGCACCCCTGAAAAGCTAATGAAGATTCTATAAGGCCCTTCCCTGAGACCTCCCCTAAGATTCTCACCTGCAAGAGAGAGATACCCTCAATACAAAGGACCCAGCAAGCACTCTCCCCCAGGGGAGCATGTCTGTACCATTCCCTTCCCCCTTTCTTCCCTCTAAGGGACTCCATGAGACTTACAATCAGGGGAGCAATGGGCAGCAGCAGCTCATCCTGGGCTAACCCCCTGAAGCTGTTTCCAAGGCCCCTTTTCTCTGACTTCACAGTGAGCCAAAGCAGCCAAGCCTAGGCTCTCCTGTGGCTTCTTCTAAACCCTTCCTTATTTCATTGTCCTGAGTGTGTTTGTGCTGTGGCCAATAATTCTTGCTTGCTTTGATGCACTTTGTCTCTTGACTTAAATCTTTCCTTCAAGAAGACAAGAATTGAGGTCTAGTTTTGTTGGTAAGAAAACCTATTGATCTTTCCCTTTCAGATGCCTTCCATTGCTTTTTTAAAAAATTGTTTTCTTGTTTAAAGTATTACAAATAGTAGTACATAAGTCTCCCTTTTTTCCCTATTGAGCTTCCCCCGGCCTCCCCTACCTCCTGGCACATGCCCTTACCCCACCGCACCGTGTCTTGTGTTCATTGGTTATGCTTATATGCATGCATATCAGTCCTTCGATTTATCTCTCCCCCCACACCCAACACTCTCCAGCCTTCCCGCTGTAATTTGACAGTCTGTTCAATACTTCTCTGCCTCTGTATCTATCTGTTTGTTCATTAGATTATAATGTTCTTTATTATCCACAAATGAGTGAGATCATGTGGTATTTTTCTTTCACTGCTTGGCTTATTTCACTTAGCATAATGCTCTCCAGTTCCATCCATGCTGCTGCAAATAATAAGAATTACTTCATGTTGATATAGCAGCGTAGTATTCCATTGTGTAGATGTACCATAGTTTTCTAATCCACTCATCTGTTGATGGGCATAGG
>NW_006284014.1:258027-259220 GCF_000327345.1 Myotis davidii
CATTCATATGCAAAAGCATCTGCCACAGCCTGGGTGTGGCGGGGTCTCAGGGAATCAAAGGGCGGAGCAAGCAGCTATGGCTGGTCCTCAGCCCTGCCCTAAGGGGCCTGTGTGTCTCAGTTTCCCAGTAACGGCTACAAGCACCTCTGAGGGAAAGCCGCCCTCAAGTTTCGAGTTCTGCCCGCTGCCAGACAGTCCAGTTTCTCCCCGTATGAGTCCTGGGTCCCCAGAGACTTCCCAGAACCAGAGTTCAGAGCAGTCAGGAGCTTGTGACTCCCTCCTGATTCAAAAAGACAGCTGCGTCCTCAGATGCTACCCCCTTTCCGTGCTCTGGAGCCTCAGTACCTTTGCACTTTACTTCCGCAGCTCCTGACCCTCAATGTGGTTTTCTCTTTTCTTCTAGTTGTAGAATTTCCAGTCCACCAGCCTTCCTGTAGTTCTGGATGATGACTGTCCTGTCCTTTTATTGCGTTTCTGAAGTTGTTGTAGGAGGCAGCAATCTCAGTGTCCCCCTATGCCACCATCTTAGTTTCTCTGAGGGTTCCTTTTTCACCGCATCCTCTCCAGCACTTTTCATTTGTTGATTTGTTGATGATAGCCCTTCTGACAGGTGTGAGGTGGTACCTCATTGTTATTTTGATTTGCATCTCGCGGATGAATAGTGACTTTGAGCATGTTTTCATGTGTCTCTTGGCTTTCTGAATGTCCTCTTTTAAAAAGTGTCTATTTAGGTCCTTTGTCCATTTTTTGATTGGATTGTTTATCTTCCTTTTGTTAAGTTGTATGAGTTCCCTATAAATGTTGGAGATTAAACCCTTATTGGTGATAACATTGGCAAATATGTTCTCCCATGCAGGGGGCTTTCTTGTTGTTTTCTTGATGGTTTCTTTTGCTGTGCAGCACCTTTTTATTTTGATGTCATCCCATTTGTTTATTTTCTCCTTAGTTTCCATTGTCCTAGGAGCTGTATCAGTAAAGATATTGCTATGACATATTTCTGATATTTTGCTGCCTATGGATTCTTCTAAGATTTTTATGGTTTCCTGTCTTATGTTTAAGTCCTTTATCCATTTTGAGTTTATTTTTGTATATTTCTGCCTGCCAGCCTGGTCACCCCCAATTGCGCCCCCTGCCAGCCTGGTTGCCCCCAACTGCCCCCCCACCAGCCTGATCACCACCACCCACCCCCACAA
>NW_006284014.1:260265-263624 GCF_000327345.1 Myotis davidii
GTGACTTGCTAATGTTCTGTTGAGGGTTTTAGCATCTATGTTCATCAGGGATATTGGCCTATAATTCTTTCTTTTTTTGTGGTGTCTTTATCTGGTTTTTGAATTAGGGTAATCCTGGCTTCATAGAAAGAGCTTGGAAGTGTGCCTTCCACTTGAATTTTTGGAATAATCTGAATAGGATAGGTTTTAGTTCTTCTTTGAATTTTTGGTAGAACTCCCCTGTAAAGCCGTCCTGACCAGGACTTTTGTTTGCTGGAAGGTTTTTGATCGCTGTTTCAATTTCTTTGGCAGTTATCAGCCTATTCAGGATTTTTATTCTTCTTGGTTGAGTTTTGGAAGGTTATATTTTTCTAGGAATATGTCCATTTCCTCTAGGTTGTCTAGTTTGTTGGAATAGAGTTGTTCATAGTATTTTTTAACAATCCTTTGTATTTCGGTGGGGTCTGTTGTTATTTCGACTTTCATTTCTGATTTTGTTTATTTGGGTCCTCTCTCTTTGCTTCTTTTTGAGCCTGGCTAGAGGTTCATCAATCTTGTTTATCCTTTCAAAGAACCAGCTCTTGGTTTTGTTGATCTTTTGTATGTTGTTTTGGTCTCTATATTGTTTATCTCCACTCTGACCTTTATTATTTCCTTTCTTTGGCTTACACTGGGCTTTTCTTGTTGCTCCTTTTCTAACTCTTTGAGCTGTAGGGTTAGGTAATTTATTACCATTGTTTCTCATTTTTTGTGGTAGGCTTGTAGAGCTGTGAACTTTCCTCTCAAGACTGCTTTCACTGTGTCCCATAGATTTTGGATTGTTGTGTTTTCATTGTTGTTTGTTGCCATGACGCTTTTTATTTCTTCTTTGATCTCTCTGGTAACCCAGTCATTGTTTAATAGCATGCTATTTAGCCTCCAGGTGTTTGATTTTTGTATTGTTTTTATTGTAGTTGATTTCTAGTCTTATGCCATTGGGACCGGAGAAGATGCTTGATACAATTTCTATCTTTATGAATTTGAAGAGACTTTGCCTTTGATCCAATATATTGTCTATGTTAGAAAATGACCCATGTGCACTTGAGAAGAATGTATATTCTGTTGCTTTGGGTTGAAATGTTCTGAAGATGTCAATTAGTTCCAGCTGATCCAGTGAGTCATTTAGGATTGAAGTTTTTTTGCTGAGTTTTTGTTTAGAGGATTTGTCCAGTCAGCTTTTTTTCATTTCCATTCGCCTGAAAAATCTTTTTCCATCCCTTTATAGCAGCCTGTGTGAGTCCTTTTTTCTGCGGTGGGTTTCCTGTAGACAGCAGTTATGTGGGTCATGTTTTCGTATCCACTCAACTCCCCTATGTCTTTTGATTGGGGCATTTAATCCATTTACATTTAAAGTTATTATTGATAGGTACTTATTTGTCACCATTTTTATTCTTTACACCTGTGTTCCTTCTTTGCTTCCTATTTCTTCTTTTTTACAGCAGACCCTTTAACATTTCTTGCATTTCTGGTTTGGTGGTAATAAACTCCCTTAGTCCTTTTTTGTCTGTTAAGCTCCTGATTCTGTTGTTGGTGTTTGCCAATTTAATTATAGTGTGCCCTGGCATTGGTCTTTTGGGGTTCATTTTTTTGGGCACTCTGTGATCTTCTTGGATTCGTGTAAATTTTTTCTTCATTATAGCAGGGAAGTTTTCTATGATTATTTCTTCAAACAGGTTTTCTATTCCTTTCTCAGTTTCCTCTCCTTTTGGTACCCCTATTATGCAGATGTTGTTTCATTTTGTGTTGTCCCAAAGTTCCCTTAGGCTCTCCTCCCGTTTTTTAAAATTTTTTTTCTAGATGCTGCTCCGCTTGGGTATTTTTTCCTACCTTGTCTTCTAGCTCACTGATGTGGTCCTCTGCTTCTTCTAGTCTACTGTTGAGGCTTTCTATTGAGCTCCTTATAGCAGCAATGTCATTTTTCATTTATTCTTGGTTCTTCCTCATTTCCTCTCGGTTTTTACACATATTGTTGAATTTGTCTTCCATTCTTTTCAGCGACCTTATAACCATTTCTTGGAATTCTTTCTCTGACATATTGCTTGCCTCCATTTCATTTACTTCCTTTGCTGGTGATGCCTCATTTTCTTTCATTTGCTGGTTGTTTCTTTGACTCCCCATGATGTTTCTTCTCCAGGTATCTGGTTTCGTAATCGCTCTCTCCTTTTCCTAGGTTAAATCTGACCTTTCTGTGAGAAGGTGGAGAGCTCCTCTGAGTCTGCATATTCACACTGCTAGAGATCCAGTGTTCCTGGGTTCATAGCTGTTCCCTGGGTGTTGCTGTAGATTCCTGGGATGTATAGGTTTCCAATAACAGCCACTCTCCCCTTCAAAATGGTGCAGTCTCCATGGCAGAGCTGGTTGCTCCCGAGAGATTTCAGCAGCAGTGGAGGCTGCCCGGTCAAGGGAACCCAGTCCAGCAGTCCCCAACAGTCCCTTGGAGTATAGCTGTCACCCACAATTATACACTTCCCATATGTCCACATACTCTCCTTTCATTCTCTCCCTCTCACACTGCCTTGAAGTCTGCCTTCCTGTCGGCAGCCATCTTTTGAGTTCTCCATTGCTTTTTAACTTAAAAAGTTCTTTATCAACAAGAGGTAAAACAGATACTGACTTATCATTCTTCTTAATTCTTAGGGTTTCTTTTTGTCAATGTAAGAAATGGTCAAAACCTGTAAGAATTTTTATTAGTTTATTTGAGCCAGTGTGATTTCAATTGCCGGGAAGCAAAACTTCAAGGGATTGAGAAAATGCTCTGCAAAAGGACAATTTTGCACCTTATTTTATACATTACAATCAAAAGAGGAGGTATAAGCCCAGCCAGCATGGCTCAGTGATTGAGCGTTGACCTGTAAACCAGGAGGTCATGGTTTGATTCCTGGTAGGAGCACATGCCAGGATTGTGGGCTTGATCCCTATTGGGGGCATGCAGAGAGAATCAATGATTCTCTCTCATTGATCTTATTATATCTCCTTCTCTGAAATCAATAAAAATTTATTTAAATCAATATTTTTATGGCACACACACTTCTATTACATAGGTGGGTTTAGGATAATTCACAGTCAACAGTTAACACAATAACAATCAGAGGGATTTGTGGTCTTTGCTCTGGTGTGTGGTTGAATTTTTAATGGTCCTGAGGGGTCTAGAAAAAAGAAAATTACTTTGTTATTCCAAAGGCATTTTATCAAGTATGTTATCCTAGATGCAAAAAGACAGATAGGCTCAGTTAAAGACTGACCTTTGTTAGGGCAAAGTACTGCCCTAGGACATGAATACCTGCCATGAACTGCTTTCAGTTAGTAAGTTTTAATCTCAGACCATCCTATGTGGTTACTTT
>NW_006284014.1:265392-279982 GCF_000327345.1 Myotis davidii
CCTCCGGATTCAAAAGGACAGCCGCGTCCTCGGGTGCCGGCCCCTTTCCGCGCGCGAGCCCCGCGAGAGCCCCGTACCTCTGTGCTTCTCTCCTGCAGCTTCTGCGGGTCTCAGTGTGCCTTTCCTTCCTTCTAGTTGTAGAGTTTACAGTCAGCCAGGCTTCCTGTGGTTCTGGATCGTGGTTACTTTCTATCTCTGAGTTTGTAAGGCTGCCATGAAGGCCTCCCCTGGACTGGTCAGGTTTAATATTTGGCCCTTATCATCCACATTTTCTTTTTTTCTTTCCTTTGTGGCATATAGCTCTTTGATCTTATTTGGATTTGTTTTACAGTGTGATTTCCAAATAGCTAACCATTGTACCAGCACATTTTATTGGATAAGACTTTCCTTTCCATATAGTGATGTCTTATTCTATATTTTTATAGTCATTTTATAGATTTTTTTTTTTAGGTTATGTTTACCCCAAGAAGGAATATTCCTGCAAAAAAGGACTCCTTGAGGTTAACTGGGTCCAAAATCAGAGTCTCTTAGCCCTTGTTCAGGTACTGCATTTCTAAGAAAAGCCACACACTGAGCTGCCACTTGCTGCATTATGCTCCAGCTGAGCTCACCTTTATTAAGGAGTTCCTAGTAGCGTATTTTGACCAATGGGCTGAGACCTGCCCTGTCCAATAGAAATACAGAGCTATGTGTTCATTTGCATCTTTACTGACCAATCAGAGCAGTTCCATAACAACTAACCAGAATGTGTAATTTTTATCAATCAGGACAATGATATTTGCATTCCTCATTTGCATAGAAATGGATCAATCAGGGACATGGGTGGGAATTTTCTCTATAAAAGCACACTCTCAGTTTTCCCTGGAGGCTGCCCTTACCCCAGGTTGCAAACTGTTCTCTTGAGTAAAGTTTCTCCCTTTACTGCTCCCCAGATTGGGAACTGCTGTTGGCATTGGATTGGGAGAAGGAAACTTTTGCTGACAGTTACATATTCAGTTACATTGACATTTCTCCCCCTCATGCCTGTATCTCGTATGTTTAAATAGCTTCTCAATTTCAACAATTTCTGGGTTTCTTTCCCCTATTCATTCATTCCTCATGACTCTGAGAACCATTTTGTGAAAGTGAAAAAAACACACCCACCCATTGAGATTTTTAATTCAAATTTCATTAAAATATTTGAGAAAACAACATGGTCTTTCTACATAGCCTGATAGCTCATCTCTCTTTTATAGCTTTTGGGAGAATTTTATAGTTTCTCATATTTAATTGTTTAGCCACCCCTACAAGGATGCGACTGGTGCCCAGAGAAGTAGAAATAATAAGAATAAATGTACATATATGTACGTTATATAATACTATCATTTTTAGTGAAAGAAGCTGCTCTTTAAGAAGTGCTATGGCCATGGTGTCTATCAGGGTCAGCTTTTAAATGAATTAAATGAGAGAAACAGTTTACATAGTATTTACAGTTGTATGTATAAGTCTTGTGTATATTTGCACAAGCATGAAGCATGGGTTGAGTGCTTTACAATCTTGATTATTATGACAGGGTGGGAATGGAAGGGTTGGAAAGCAGATTATTAACAAAAACCACACACACACACACACACACACACACACACACACGAAAGGAAGGAAAAGAAAGTTGCCAGTTACTTCTGTGGTATCTGGTGGTCTCTCAGTTGCCTCTTTAACTCCAGAAGCAGTTCTGAGGGACGACCCCAGTAGGGTCCTGCTGGGTGGGTGGAGCTGGGGTTTTCTAATTTGACAAATTTAGTGTTCCTTACCTGAAGAAGTGGGGTGCGGGGAGGGAAATCTGCTCTAGGGCCTCTTGAGGGGAAGCTTCTGAAGGCAGCTAGTGCCTCCTTCTCCTCAGCTGATGCCCTGCTCCTGGTCAGCTATCCTCCAGGGAGCCAGGGATCAGACTGCTCAGGCTTGCAGACCCTTCCCCCTCCCCACTTTGCCTGCATCAGGAAGCCTTTCTTGGCTGCCCTCATCTGCCAGGTTGGAGGGATTGCCCATAGGACCCAGACCTATTTATTGCACAAAAAACAGGCAATAGACAAAGGCTTGTGAAGTGATGGACAAGAGTCAGCCAAGCTAGGTTTGAATCTCAGCCCTACCACTTACTAGCTGTGCAGCCTTGGCCAACTTCCTTACCTATTCTCAGTTTTCATTTCCTCATCTGTAGAATGGAGGTCATAAGACTATAGTGAGTATTAAATGTGGGGAAGCCTACCCCAGGGCCTGGGTGGAGGAGCAGCCAGGAGCATTTTGGGCCTTCTCTCCTCCTGCTAACCTGAGTCAGATTCCTAGGAGACAGAAGAGGACAGTAGGTGGAGCAGCTGAAGCCAGGCCTCCCCTACATGCTTACAGGAGGGGAGGAGATAAGGCACACATGCACACCAGGTCAAGAACTGAATCTGAGAAGCAATAGTGATTTAAGATGCTGAGGGAACATTTACAGACAGTCACCTCCAAAATTTCTTTGCTGAAGAACAGGGAGATAAAAGACAGGAACAATGAGGGGATGGGAAATCTTGAAGCATGTTTGAGGAAATAGCAAGGAGGCCAGCCTGGTGGGTAGAGGCTGGCATGGAGGTCTGGTCAACATGAAATGAGCAGGTGGTGGGACTTACGATCTGCAATTGTTCTTTGGTCAAGAAGAAGCTACTTATGATATTGGGGCAGCAGCAGGAGGGTGAGGAAGGAAGGCCACGATTCCCAGAAGCTAGGAAGAGGAGCCAGATTGCCTGAGAACAAATCCTAGTTTCTTCACTAGGAATTTGGGGCAGACAAGATCTGTCTTGCTTGTTTTCCCCATCAATAAAATGGAGATAATTCTAGAACCCAGCTCACAGAATTGTTGGGAAGATAAAATTCAGCTAATTCATGAGAAGCTCTCCACAGCTGGCTTTCTAGAGAAGACGGAATCCTTCACCCTCAGAAATGCAATGCATTCAACATAGTCCCTTCTCTGGGGCCTGGTGACTTTGACCTCCAGTGTGTCCCTTGATGTCTCATTCAAACAGACCCTGATGAGCCTCTGGGACACAAGTACTCAGAGGGGACCCCCATCTAGGAGCTCAGGCTGGAACTCTTGTCCACTCTGCAAGGCAGAAAGAATTGGCCTGAAGTTGGTTGAAAATCTCGAGTAGACAAAATCATGGGTGAAATGCTGGAGGTGGAGGTGGCAGGGTCTTGCCCCTCAAACATCATCCCTTCAAAACATTTCCTTCAGAGGCCACTCTTCTCAGGCTAGATAAAACTTCTGTTTTATCTGAACCCTCTAATGCTTTTCTTCTTTCCCCAACTTCTTTCTGAATACCTCGGGTGTGTTCTGCTTTTTAACAACGCAATCTAAAAATTTGCACAAATGTTACCTCACTGATTCATCCTCCTAGCTACCTGTTGAGGAGATGGCAGACAAGACCCCATTCTATAGATGAGTAGAGTTCACAGAAGTTGAGAAATCTGTTCAAAATCCCTTCAAATCTGGTTTCTGGCTTCCTGGAGGCAAGGAGTGTATATGGCTAGTCCACACTGGTGGCCTGTCTGACCCTGCCTAATCTGTCAAGGCTTCAGCATCTGTAGGGTTATAGAGCATCCTTGGGCCCAGAGTGGGTTTCAAAGGCCTTTGCCTGCAGGGTAAATATTTGTTTGGCCCAGCCGATGGGAAGAAAATTCATTCCAGACTCTGGCCTCATTTCTTTAAACCGTTCCCCAGGCACATAGCAGCAGGCAGGAGCCTTTGGCCCTTGCTCCCCTTTCAGCTGGCACCCTCTGGAGTTGGGGCAGGGCTCCTGCTGGCTTTTCCCACCACTGGGTTCCAAGTAATTGGTAGTTAAGAATGACAGCACACTGCAGGAAAGGCTTCCTCTCCTTTAATGCTCTACAACTATCTTAGGAAGAAGCTCTTTTCTGCTCTCCCCTGAGTTCCTATAGTACTTCCAGTGTCCTGGCCACACATAGGTGGCAGAATGGAGTGAAGAGTAATGGACGAGAAGTAGGGTTCAAACTCTGGCTCTGATTATTTCAGTAAAAAATGGCAGAATGGAGCCATCTTGTAGGTTGGTAGTGAGGATGAAGTGAGACTGGGGGGAAATGAGCACTAACCATTGTTGTTAGCACTCACTCAGCTATATCCTGGGGGCTTCCTGGTGCAGTGGCCAGGTCATTCACACAGAGGTGCTTGGGAAGGCTGCCCTGACCTTCTGGAGCAGGCCCAGGTGCAGGGAGGTTGAGAAGAAGGAGTCTGAGGAAGAAGCTGAGCAACTCCAAGCCACAGGCGTTGAGGGAGGGAGGCCTGCAGAGCATGATGCTTCAGGGCTGAGTTCTGTTCCCAGCATTAGGTAGCATTAGTGGGCCAGGCAGCATGGGGCTAGAAAGGATGGGTCTCTGGTAGAGTGTGGTGCAAGGAGAAAAGGCATTTGGGGTGAGAGAAAGTGGAAGATGGAACAGCATGGACTTTGCAGTTTTAACTCTGTCTCTGAGTTCCAGGACTTCAGCTCAAGTGTGGGCTGGTGAGTGAGTGATGGACCCACAGAGTTTAGAGCTCTGTCCCTTCAATAGAGATCTAAAGTCCTCTTACTCCTGGGGCCCCTGGTAGCCTCCTACCCCCTTATGGCTTTCTCAGGAGTCCAGCACCTCTTCCAGGACCACTCTGATTCTTAAGCCGAGACGAGACTGGTGATCAACACTGCTCTATCTTCTGGTTGTTTCCATGTACCTTCCATGGCATGTGGTGAGTTATCTGAGGTCTCTAGTGCCCAGGCATCCTGTTTCGTGAAGAAGTTTATAACTTTGAGGGAACTGGATGTTGGCAACTGACTCTCCTGCGCCCCCAATTTTTAAGTTTCAGGTGTAATTGCCTTTAGCCCTTCTTAACAACTTGTGACCTGCCAAATGCAGTTCTTGGCTCCTAAGGTACTAATGAAATTCCTTCCCTCATAGAACACAGGCTCACTTAAAAGGAAGCAGAATTTTCTGGTCTTTGGAGGGCAGGCAAAGAGCTCCTAGAGTAGATGGTCCACACTCACAACCCCAGGCTTGCAGAGGACTCCTCTTACCAGTTCATTCCAGGTAGGAAAGATCTACATTCTCCGTGGCCTGGGTTGAAAGAGGCCAGTCTCTAGGCACATGGAAGCCAAAAACCTTATCCAAATGTCAGCGATCCATCACCTCTGGACAATCCAGAATTAAAGAGAAGGGCGGTCTTGTTGAGAACCCACTAATGGAATTCCCAGAAATAGATCCCATGCTGGATGAAGTGATGGATGGGAAACAGGATAATTTCTCTCCAGGCTTTCTAGTTATATCAAAGAACAAAATGACCCATTGGAAGAACACAAACTGTATTTCTCTGGAGTATGACTAGGGCAAACCTGAACAGATCCGATGTCCTTTCAGGGCCCCAGGTTGGCCATCCATGCCAGCAGAGCATTAGACAGCAACCCATGCATAGTGTACTCCATCTCTGTGACCTCTCAGACACAACTGCCTGCTTCTCTTTGGTTCCTTTCCCCAGAAGCCAGTGTGCTATGTTCACAAGTAGGAAGGGCAGGTCCCTAGGCTCCTCTCCAGAGAGCAGGCCGAGAACCTCAGGAGGCAGAGCCTGTGTCCCTGGGAACTGACTCTCGGGTCCTGTTGCTATCCCTTCCTCCCAGGCCCAGGCAATACAGACAGAGCTTTGAGGCCTACACTGAAATGGGTTTTGCTTACTTAGTAACACACAACTCAAGTCTAGCAATCACTTTTCTGGAATATGCCTTAACTAGCATGTCTGCAAAGTCCAGAGTGTTTGCTTGTGGAGATCAGAAATGCTGCCTGCACACAGTGTCCAGTGTTAAGGGTCTTAGAGCTCTAAAATCTGGTCTAATTTTAAAGTTTGCATGTTTGCACTTTATCCATGCTCCTCTTAATAACGTGGCAGCTATTGCTACCACTGCCAATTGCTGACTCTTCTTGCCTAAGCCAGGTGGTTGCCTCTCTGCTATTGAAGTGTCCACATTAATTAGCTTGTTGGCCAATGTGTTTCCGTTGGTTGAGCTTTGTCCTGAGCACCAAAAGGTCGCTGGTCTGATTCCCAGTCAAGGCACATGCCAAGTTGCTGGTTAGGTCCCCAGTCGAGGTGTATGCAGGAGGTAACCAACTGATGTTTCTCTTTCTCTCCCTTCCTCTCTCTAACAAAACAAAAAAAAAAAAAAATCAACAAAAACACTTTTTAAAATGACTTAAAAAAATTAGCTAGTCTGCCTTTGTATATCGACTCTGTGTGAGAACATACACCTTAAGGAACAGGCAGAGGCATGTGAATTCTGTAGCAGATGATGATACTCTACAAAACCCTGACCATGCTCATACTATTTGTCCAGCTTGGAGATTTCTACTGGGTCATTCAGAGCCAGCTAACCAAGCCTCGAAACACATAGTACAAACCCAGGAAGGCTGTACTGTGACTGGCCACCAGGGAGCAATCTCACATAGCAAAGCTGCAGCCTTCTGAGCTCTGGGGAAAGTAAAAGCCTTTCACTTTTTTTTTTTTTTTTTCCAGGACTAGTTTTCTCAGATTAGGGAGGAAATGAACAAAAAATATGGTCCAGATTAGCATCTATTATATAATACAAGAGGGCATGCATCCTAGGGGTTAAGACATAACCATGTCCACAACCAAATCCTTCCCAACATGTCAGAATGGGAGAAGCACTGAAAGAATGTGCTACTCTGGTTTTTAGTATATTTTGAAACGAATTTATTTACAGAGTAACATGATGTCACGGAGAACACAGCCAAGTACCACAGCAAACCAAAGGGCAGCACCACCTGGTCACAGAGGGGAGCTTTCATTGGTAGATTTATACAACTCTAAGTAGAAAGGTGAGTCTTCAGGAAAGAGCAATAGAAACAACATTTTCAAATATAAAGTGTGGGCAGAGCAATGGAGAATGAAAAAGACTGGAATGCAGACTGTCATGATTCAAATCACTGTGAAAGATGACATCTTGCTTCTGCCCTGATTTAGCACACAAATGCCATGCATATCAACAGAAAATCCCAAACCAGTGTGTCCACACACAACACTCTTTAAACTTGGTAAGGGAAGGGATAAATGAGTAGTATCTGGAGTAAGTTTTCTGAAGCAGTGTGGCATATCTTTTAAAAATGCTAACCTAATGCCTAGGGCTCGTTCAGCATTCAAGTTATCATGGGTACAGACACACACACACTTTCCACACACTATAAGGGCAAAGTGACTTGTTCATAATACAATAATATTCATAACAAAATATATGACTCTATACTTCTGCTAGATTAAAAAATTTCCAATCTTTTTTGATTCCCTGAAAGTTTCTTAAAGAAAACATGGATGTCGGAATGCAGGCCCCTGCAGTCCACCTAGGTAGAGAAAGCTTCTGGTAGTGGCTGATGCAAAAACCTACTCTAATCTCAAACAGCGGCAGAGAGGATGTGTTTAGCAGCTGAATAGCACCTTGTACGTTCTGGGCACTTAAAATACTAAATGAAAGTGATGATGAGTGGTAATCACCTCTGTAGGAAGGTTTATAAAACTACTATATGTTAAGAAATTTCTCAAGTGTTTTTTAAACCAACCTGTTTAAACTACCATATCTGTTTTTAAAAATCCTCAGCCTCAGTATCACAGGGATATGATGTTTCCAGGCTGAAGTTCATGCAACAAACACAGTCATGACAAGGGGAGAGGGAATAGTTTGTCCTTAAATACTAAGGAACTTCATAGTCTGCCCAAGACTTTCCTCCTCCTCATCTCCTCCCTCTTTTTGCCCCCTAATACACAAAATGGATTTATAAAAAATATTCTTTTTTGAGGATGAATTGCTTTATTAGCCAAATACCTTGAATGTATGTGAATTCTCCACCATGGTATGTCATAACTCAACCTCATCACTTTAGAAGCAGGACAAAAAGGCCTATTTTCTTTGGTACAATTTCTATCTAGGCTCTTGCACTGCAGCTCTTCTGCTTCCTGTATGGCACATTTATGGAATCCCCATTTTTGGCGCTGCCATAAACATGGACAGCTGAACTTCTGTGCAGACTTCAGGAGGAGCAGTACTTGAATTTGTCTTGGAACAGCACTATTGGCCTTTGAGAATATGAACTTCCATGAGGTAAATTTAATAACCCAGTTTTGTGGGAAGCCATCCTGTTCACTCATTAGGCTGGAGCAGAATTTTCAATCCTTATCAACTAGTGAGGGGAATATAAACATCTCAGACTTGGCCAAGGGAGTCAAATTCCTCTCTTCCCTCTCCAAGTATATTCATACTTTATTTATACATCTAGAATCACTTGGAATGTAGTATAGTATCATAAGTCCATCCCAATTTCTAGGACTAACCTGTATTTTTTTTTTCAGATCATTGCTGGTAAAATCTAGGGGGAAATCCTAGTTGCAGGTTACTTCCCAGCACCAAAGTATTCTTAATACCAATTTGGGAAGATGAGTGCAACCCTTCTATACCCTACTACTTAGTAGGCCTCAAAGATCTTTGATGGGAATCCTGTAACACTAAAAACTTTGAAATACAATTTTAGGTAGCTTTACTTCCAGATATTTCATGAATATTTCTAGAGGTTTAAATCTCAAACTTATTCTGAGTTTGGAAACAAAACTGATCTCCACTTAAATCTGACAATGAAAAGCTACTCAGACTCTTAAAATCCTAACCAATCTATTTTACTTTTAGATCCCTAACATCAGTAGTGTGGGAGTTTGTGCCCCCCTCTATACCTCACTCAGTTCATCTTCAGAGGGCAAAACTTGAAACCCAAGGCCATGCTCCTGGTTTCCAATGCTAACTTAGCTAGGGGTTGGTGGACCTATTCATGATTCTTTTTTTTTTAAATCCTCACCAAGGATATTTTTTTCCATTGATTTCTGGAGAGAGGGAGGGGGACAGAGAGACATCGACTGGCTGCCTCCTGCACACACCCCTACTGGGGCTGGGTACATGTCCTTGACCGGAAATCGAACACGTGACCCTTTGGCTGATGTTGTAACAACTGAGCAAAACAGCCAGGGCTCATGATTCTTTTATTGTTGATTCCACAGACTACAACTGCCCTTTTTCCATCCTGCTGTTACTCTTCATGAACTAGTGCCTGGGCATTGCATTACTGTGCATATACCAAAGGGGCTCTTCTCAATACTAGCATGGGAGATCACTCGTAGTCCTAGTCCTCTTTGTGGAACATCTGATTCTCTTCCTTCCTAGACTAGGTTATCACTTGGCTGAGGCACTCTGTTATACATTCAGTTTTGGACTTGGCTACTCCAGCCATTGTCCTGTTTCTCCAGCACCCAAATGATCAGAGAGATTGTTCTTGCTCATGTGGCTTAAGGAAAAGTTTCAATAGCAGCTTAATTGTTTAAACTCTCAAAATAAATGGAAGAAACTATAGTACAGACTTCAACAGAAAAGAAAAAAAGTTTCCAATCACTATTAAAGATTTGAAGTACTTGAAAAAGCTTAAAGTTTTATACTATTTACAATCCAAAACTCATCTCATACGCGCGCGCGCGCGTGTGTGTGTGTCTGTATCTTAGGATAGGGTTTCTTTTGGGTTCATGAATTCAAAGTTCCTATTACAATTAAAATAGAAATGCAAAAACAACATATATTTGAGATATTAGATTAACTGAATTACATTATTTTGGAAAAATATTCTGAGGATCAATGTTGAGTACTTCTTGCCCAGACATAAGTTACTTAGTCTATTTGGCTCTAACCTGTAACACCACCTTCCCTTTTCTCCCTCACATTCTTCTGCCATCACTCAGAGAAAAATTAATGTAGCCCCTTGTCTCTGAGAAGCCTGAGGCCCTTCTATGGTAGTTGGCATTTATCTTTTATACTTAAAAAAATTGAATATAAAAACAGTACTAAATATCTGATATAAAGGGGTGCTTGGTTTACCAGTGTTATATTATTATGGTAGATGGTGTCCATGCTTATTGTACTATAGAGTTAAAATGAGGAAGACTGGATCCAAGTCAAAACAGAAAGAAAAAGAAAAGAAAGAAAGAAAAGAAGTAGAGAACAAATAGAGGGATTAAGAGCCTTTCATCATTAAATATGAAACCTCATTAAATAGTCAACATTCAAATTTACATGGGCAAGGCACAAGAGTGACACTGAGAAAGTGTCTCAATATGCAAATCATCAGGGAATGGGGTTGCGGGGAGGGTGGCTGGGAAGGGAATGTGCTGGTTGACATGGTCAGTGGTCGGCATGCTGCTACTTCAGTGTATAATTAAGCAAGGAGTTATGTGCACATGGGCTATGCTACAGTGAACCAAACTCCAGTCTGTTAAGCAAAGCACAGCCATGCCACAGGACACTGAGAGAGAGTGGACTGCTGGCCTGCAGTGGCACGCCCACTCTGTGGCCACTTTTAGGGGCAGAGCTCTGCACTCTGACTAGAGGAGGCAATACTCATTGTGGGCCACCCAGCTCTCTCCTTTGGGAGTCCTGTACTGCTGGCAGGAGGACAAGGACAACCGCTAAATAGAGCCTCATGTCCCATTCTCTTAGAAGAAGAAAGAAGAAAGAAGAAAAAAGGAAGAAGAAAGAAGAAGAAGAAGGAGAAGGAGAAGGAGAAGGAGAAGGAGAAGGAGAAGGAGAAGAGGAAGAAGAAAATACAATCTTTTCTGTTCTTGATACTCTTTGATATAGGTGAATCACATGAAAGGCTGCTAAAAATGTTAAAAACAGAAATTTCAAAAGGCCACTAATGTGCTATCTAAGTAACACTGCACAGCCAGTCCTGATTTTAAGAAACCCTACACTAGTAGTTGAGGGTCCCAAAAGCTCCCTCACTGACTAGGTGCAGAGAACGTGTCTATCAAGTCTGCCACAGGTTGTTCTCCCAGAAGCCTGGCCCCTCTCTACTTCTATCATGCATGTGCACACACATAGGCACACATGTATATGGACACTCACATTGTCCGAGTGAATTCTGGGATTGCAAGACTGAAATAAACAGATACTTATAGTTTTGAATAAAACAAGCATAAACACACTCACACCCTCCCATGGAAGGTGTCTCTTCACACAAATATGTGTCAAGGGAAGAAGGGAAAGATTTCTATAGATTTTGCTTCACATAAAGTTGCAACATAAACACTGTAATACACAGCTAAAAAAATACATAGAAAAATTGCACATTTATCCATAGGAAAGGAGCACAGACCTCACATATGGTAAACAGCTTTCAGCCACCCAACTCAGCAATCAAAATTCCCTGTCATCTGTGCTCCAGAGCCATTTCAGAATCATAAGGAGCAATGTGCCAGGGCAACTGGGAGGCAGTCTCTCCAGAAAAGGTCTGTATCCTGAGGAGGTGGTCAGCAGCAGTCTTGTCCGTGGCCTTCTTCCCTTCTCCTGCCTCTAGCAATTATAATAGCCATCTGTGCCATGCCCTTTAAGGAAATCTTGTAGGTGGACTGACAGCTGTTTTATTCAGGGCAGTTGTCTATAGCATTTGGTAGACTAGTTAATACTGGCTACTGATAGAAGGAAGCTGGACAATTAATGCTTGACAGAAAAAGCTATAATCTGGGCACCACTAGCCCTGGTTGCCAACTTTGACAGTAATCAAAGAACAGTACTTTAAACTCTGTTCCCCAATGGTCCCTAGAGAACTGCACATGCTTTGTAACAAGTCACAGGTGGCCAATAACCCCAAAACTTCATTGGCAAGTGGGGACAGAGTAGAGGTGAAGGAGAATCAGGCAGTAGCAGCAGAGGGAAAATTGTTAGGGCCATCCTTCATGCAGTACACCTTATTGATAATAGAAATGAAAATGGGTCCATGATCGAAGGGATGGATTCTCTCCTTGTCCTTCTACTATCCACTGGAACGAAGAATATAGTCCCAGGAGCTAAAATTGGGTGGACACTAAGGATGATAGTTCTGCCTGGTAACAGAGGAAAAAAGTCTGCTGTGAGAGCTTAGTGGATGATGGTAAGAATTGGTCAAATCTATTGATTACTAGAGAGAATAAATACTTGATGTTAAAAAGACAGGTAAAATTCAGAATTATGGAGCAAATGGACATAACTCACTGAGTTCATACCAAAGGAGCTGTCCCTTAAAAATGTTCATTTTCATTTTTTACCTGCATTTGTGGGACAATTAGAGTGAAAAGTGTTCCAATGGGAAGTAAACTGAATGTTTGTGCAGTTGAATTTCTGTGAAGTTAAGACAGACTCAGCTTATCACTTGATTTGAAGCTGTGATAACCTTCTGAGGAAATGCATTTGTTCGTGAACAGGAATGAACAGTTTGTCTCTCTTCTTTCCTTGAATTCCATGTGAGTACTAGGATGTGCAAGTATGTGGGTGACTTGAAGAAGGAGAAGATAAAGTAAAAGCAGCAACCAGGATACATTACCGGTGTTGCAGGATTTTCACAATACAACTGAGAGAGTCAGGAGTAGCAAAAGCCAAATATTGAGCACATAACCAGTCCTCAAGGCTGATCCCACCCACCCTATCCAGGGACTTTTCAGCAAACTTGATCATCAGCAATGTTCGCTTGATGTCCAGCCAGTTTTGGAGCAGGGCATTCCTCTGCACTGGGCTGGAGGCAGTGGTGAAAGTCTGGAAGAGATCTTCCCTGGGGCCCCAGAGCAGACATTGGAGGACACCTTTGGCATCTGAAATGAGGATACGCTCAGAAGGGTTGGGGTTCAGGAGGCAGCTGGCCAGCTGCTGAAGGCCCCATGAATAAGGGGAGCGGAGTGGGATTTGAGGCAGGTCTGCTCGAGTGTACTCCTTCTCCTTCAGTTCTGGGTTCTCATCAAAGGGGTTGGGCAGGTGTAGCATCTCATAGATGAGGATCCCTGTCTGGAACTCATCACACTTTTTATACTGGGTGGCTGTTATGATCTCTGGGGCAAGGCGAGACTGGTCACGGAGGATCTCAGGATCCACCAGGTGGCTCTTCTGCTTAGCCTGAGAGAAGTTGCTTACTATAAGCCTCGTGAGACAAGATGAGGTGGGATTGAGCTCTTTAGGCCCAAGGCCTTGGGTGGTTCCCCCTAGCTGGTAGTGGACAAGCAGCAGATTCTCCAGACGTAGATCGCAATGAGTGACGTGGTAGGGTTTGAGGTGTTCAAGGCCGGAGCACAGCTGTAAGAGCAGCAGACACACTTGCCTCTCATACAAATCAGGGCTTTTCCCATGGTGGATTAGAGAGTCCTGCACAAAATCAGCCACGGTGAGATAGGGAACCTCTCTGGTGATGACTACAACGTGACTTCTCTGCTTTTTGCTAATGACCCCCTGGCTTTCTTTCTGGGATGACTCTGTTTCAAAGCATGACTCTGGGCTTTTCCCATCAATTTCTCTTTTTATATCTTCTTCATTCTCTTGAATTTCATTCTCTTCCTCTTCAGGGGCATCAGGATCTTCCCAGGGAAGCAGACGCTTAGGGACTTCAGCAAGGAAATGACCACAGTCCTGCTGGATGTTAAAATGGACAGCCAGACTCTGCCGAACAGCCAAGCTGTGATAATACTGCTGAGATTCTTTAGCTTTGCTCTTACAGATCTGAAAGAAGAAAGCAAATAATACAATTTAAAATACACACACTTTCATAACTAGGCTTTTGATGTGCAAAGGAGGATTAATGGGAAGGTGACTGGTTAGGAATAAAGTGTTACAGTGAAGTCTTCAGAAAGGGTAGTCCTGTGCTGAATGACAGTAATAACTACTGTCTACATGCTTAGCACTTTATGTGTATTATCTATAGTCCTCATATTAACCCTTCAAAGTAGGCTGAGTATCTAAGAATTAAAAAAAAAAGTGCAAGGGCAGCTCAGTGCTATCAGTTTGCACCTTCTTCCCTTACCCAGTATTTTCTCTACCAAGTATGAAAGTAACTTCTTAGACTCCCATTTTCATTTACCATTAGTCAGGAGAGTATCATGTGATGGTTACCACTCAGGAACTCATGATCACTGGCAAGTTAGCAATAAAGATTTGAGAGAATCAATGGCCTAACCTAGTCAGAACAAAACCAACATTTCAATGGCAGGATTTTGAGTTTCATGTTTTCTCTTAACATACCTTATTTAAGGCATAATATTCAGGCAATAAGTCCTTTCAAAGGAATTTTATTTTATTTTTTATTGTTTTATTGCTTAAAGTATTACAAAAGGTATTACATATGTGTCCCTCCCCATTTTTTCGGACAAGGGGTTAATTTCGAAAAGCACTCATACAACTCAACATCATAAAACAAATAATTCAAATAAAAACTGGGCAGAGGATCCAAGTAGACATTTCTCCCCAGAAGACACACAGACACATGAAAATAAGCCTGGGGTGGGGCAGAGACTAAGTGAAGGGCGACCATGGGGGTTGTAAATGGGGGATATCTGTAATAGTATCAAAAATAAAATATAAATATCATTAATTATCCAGGAAACATAAATCAAAACCATAATAAGATATCACTATCATTCTGATATAACCTATCAGAATGGCTGCTATAAAAAAGACAGCAAATGACAAGTGTTGGCAAGGATGTGGAGAAG
>NW_006284014.1:280021-286796 GCF_000327345.1 Myotis davidii
GTTCTTGAAATATTTTTTTTTTTTAAATATATTTTATTGATTTTTCACAGAGAGGAAGGGAGAGAGATAGAGAGAGTTAGAAACATCGATCAGCTGCCTCTTGCACATGCCCGCAACCCAGGTACATGCCCTTGACCGGAATCGAACCTGGGACCTCTCAGTCCGCAGGCTGACGCTCTATCCACTGAGCCAAACCGGTTTCGGCCCTCTGCCCATTTTTAATTGTATTGTATTGTTTGTTTGTTTGATGTTGAGTTGTATGAGTTATCTATATATTTTGAATAGTAACTCCTCAGTAGAACTGTTGTTTGCAATTATCATCTCCCATTCAGTGGGCTTTCTTGTTGTTTTGTTGATCATTTCTTTTGCTGTGCAGAAGCTTTTTATTTTGATGTAGTCCCATTTGTTCATTTTCTCTTTAGTTTCAAGTGCCCTAGGAGCTGTATCAGTGAAGAAATTGCTTCGGCATATGTCTGAGATTTTGTTGCCTTTGGATTCTTCTAGAATTTTTATGGTTTCCCGTCGTAAATTTAAGTAAAAGGAATTTTATTAAGTGGGTATGTATTAAGGAAGAGTTTTTGTTCAAAAACATTAGCCTAAAGTCCTACATACTAAATCAACTATTGCATTTCTAGTCTTAAAGGGTTAAGAAAGCAAAAAATAACCACCACCACCCTCCCCCCAATTGATTATCCTCATGATATGGGGTGGAGAAGCTGACAATGGAAAACTCAGTCTGCAACACTAGGTTCATAGTTTACTGCAACCTGGTCAGGACAGCTCCTCTGCAACCCGTTAACTGAGGAACACGTTTTCTGCTCTTTCTCCTCAAGAGGAGCACTGCCATATTTCACAGATATCAAAGTCCCCAACAATAGGCACTTTGCAGTGTTTACACTGACTGTTTATTGTACTACTTCAGAAAAAAAAGCAAAATTAAAAAAAAGATTTTCTAGTCATTTTTATTTAAAAAGAAAAATGTACATATTCTTAGGAGGGTCCCCAGTTCTGAGAAGGAGCGTACTCCGATTTCTATTCAAACACATATTTTTTAAAAAGGCCAAAAGCAAAGGAATACCAGGGGGAGAAGAGCATCCCTCTTTAACTTAGTGTATTATACACATTGATTATAGTTAGAGGCTTGAGCTTGCCATATAAATCTCTCTTTCTCTCGCTCTCTCTTTGAAAACGAGTTTCTTCAAGTCTTCCACCATCTGCCTATCAGTTTGAGGGTATAATAAGCATTTCCTTTTTAAACAAACTTCTGGTCTTGAAACAGAGATATCCCCAGGCTGAATTCAAGTTCAAACATATATCTTGCAGAAAATATTATTTTAGTAAGCTCTCAATGTCTCAGCACATGCAGTATAACATATACTCTTATATGCTCATAGATCACAACATGAATTCTTCCTACATTATACTGACAAGATTTCATGTTTATGTGTCACCGGGTATTTAAAAATCCTATACTAGTCATCATTTAGTTGTGTAGAGTTGGATCCAGGACAAAGCACCATTAACTCCATTTCCAGTTGTAATAATTTGCTTAATATCACATTGCCTGCTCTCCTCAGTCTTTGAAAAGTCAATCAAATAATTCTGAGTTTGGCTGCCTGAGATTGAGTAAACTCTAGCTGTCATATTATAGAAAGGACACTCACCACGGATTTAGGAGGCCTAGGATTTAGCCCCACCACTAGCTGTGTAATCTTGGGCATCTCACTTAATTTCTCTGGGTACTAGTCTCCCAAATAAAGGAGACAAAATTAAGAATACTGAAACCTACTTTATAGGATAGTGGCCAAGAAGAAATGAAGTCAAGTATGTATACTATATCTATAAATCTCAAAGTTGCACAAATGTTACATTGATAATGACAAAAACAATTAACAGCTTGCAAACAAAGCGTGCAAGACAGAAAAATGAATATTTCTTTTGAGTCCTGAAAGTGACTTGTCCTAGCAGTGAGGCTCTCTGACCATTGGTTTGGTAGAGGGCAACTAAAGTTCAACACCTCCATGCTAGGGTCAGCCCTGACAAACAAGTTAAGACCAGTAGTATTTTTCTGATCCAAGATAGGCCAACCTAAGGCAGAGAAAGAACTATTCGGCCAATCTGTAGTTTTCACTATATTAAGTTGCACTAAACACACACACACACCCCTTGCTACCTTCTGGTTTGGCATTAGAAACAAAGAAGATATTTTAATTGTGATTACTATTCTAATTGTATCTACACACAAAAAAATTTTTTTGTAAGATTCCCCAGAGCTTTGTGAGTAAATAAGAACATGGATACTACAACAAGAATTTTTGTTTAGCTTCACAGATTAACTTGAGATAAAGGTTCAAAGTGATTTATGAAAAAGAAATGATAAACTGTCCAGCCATTTTGGGTGCTTGGAAGGAAAATGGTCTAAATGGCCAAACTGAGGAGATGACACTTCTTCATCTCTTCATCTTACAATATGTAAAAAGACTGCAGAATAACAGGTCACTCTAGTTTTAAGGGAAAAGGAAAAAGGGAGAAAACTGGGAGTATGAAAGAGGTAAGCAAAATACTAGGGCTTTTAAGTGGCACATAACTATGAAAACAGTTACCAGCAAAACGTAGACTTACAGAGATTCCCATAATAGAATTTGTCATATGATGTGGATCTCACAAATATTTATTATGGAGTCTCTGCAATGCTGTTAAAAGTATTATACTGTTCTATGAACCACATGGTAGCCATTTTTCAAATATTAATAACTTGACTTTTCATTTTTAAAAAAAATCAAAATAACCCGACTTCAAATTTCTAGTTCCAAAAGTTATTTCAGAAATCAAGCCACTCTTTTCAGAACAAATGAACATGACTCCTGTTTTTCTTTCTTACCCAGCATTTTCTCTACCAAGTATCAGTAACTTCTTAGCCTCTAATTTTCATTTATCTTTCTTAAAAGAAATTCACAGTCCTTCCTTACAAAGAGTAACTGCCTTACACTGGAGATATCTCAAGAAAGATTCCACTCCTCAGGAAGAATGATTTCCACAGAACTCCTAGGCTCCCCCAAACTTTGAAATAGGAACAAAACTGGAACTGAAATGGTCTCATATCTTCATGTAGGATTCTCCTTTTTATTTTTCTAAATATATATTTTATTGATTTTTTACTGAGAGGAAGGGAGATAGAGAGTAAGAAACATCGATGAGAGAGAAACATCGATCAGCTGCCTCCTGCACATCTCCCACTGGGGATGTGCCCGCCACCCAGGTACATGCCCTTGACCGGAATCGAACCTGGGACCCTTCAGTCCGCAGTCTGATGCTCTATCCACTGAGCCAAACCGGTTTTGGCGGATTCCCCTTTTTAAAAGGGATGAAAATCGCCTGGCCAGCATGGTTCAGTGGTTGAGCATCGACCTATGGACCAGGAGATCACAGTTTGATTCCCAGTCAGGGCATATGCCTGGGTTGTGGGCTCAATTCCCAGTGTGGGGTATGCAGGAGGCAGCCAATCAATGATTTTCTCTCATCATTGAGTTTCTATTTCTTTCTCCTCCCTTCCTCTCTGAAATCAATAAAATTATATATTTTTTAAAAAGGGATAAAAATTATCTCATTTTTGTTTTGACTATGTATGGGAAAACTTATTTAAAAGGATATCAATTTTTTTTTTCAGGTTCTGTACTGTCTACATTTTATGAAAGAGGAAAACAAACAAACAAACAAACAAAACGCTACTACAGCCTGAGCCACAGCAATACTAGAAGGAAATGCAATATTGAGACCAGGAGTAATTTACATGTAAACTGGCAGCGGGAGAACAAAACCAGGCTGGTGAAAGTTGAATCTTGTAAAATATGTCCTAGGTCCACTTTCTGGAATAGTTTTGGGTTCTAAGAAGGTGGCAATGCCAAATTCATGCAAAAGGAACACCTGGTGTGAAGAGCACAGAGGGAAGAGGTGCCCATCCTCGATACATGATCCTTGCCCACTTGCCTGCTCACAGGGCACACCTTCCTACATTATTTCTCCAAAGGGTGCCCAAAGAACATCAAAGGGATAGCCATCCTGCTGGTCATTACACACCTACCAAAGTGAATAACACACTGTCACAAAAACAGAGGCTTGAGTCGTAATTGAGTGCTTGTCTGAGTTAATGAAGATGGGTGAGGGCATAGAAGGAGAAAGAGAAATACTGATTAATATCAACTGATCATTCAAACAAGTATCTGACGGTGCCTCAGAACTTCCAATCTGTAGGCCAAATACAGTGGGGTAGGGATTCCTCAATCACTGATAAGTCATCTGTTGGAAAATGGAAAAAACAAAAATAAACCATGCTTCCAGAATCAGAGCCAAAATGCCCTCCACTGAGACCTTCTTGATGCAGGTCAAAGCACATAACACTTACACAGGCCCAATCTTAGTGGGAAAACAGAGCTTAACAGTGACTTCTCACACACAACCCAAAAAGTTTAATTTAATACATTCACTTCAGGAGAGGGGCTCATTTTCTGTGTTGTTTGTGGCAACTGATCTATATACCTTTCAGGCTAATTTGTCATTAGAAAACATTTAGGTTTGTAATAATAATCTCAATTTAGCTGAATTACACAGCTTTGATTATAAGGCCCCATTAAAGAAGCTGAAAGGGGAAGAGTTGTATATCGAACTAGAGGCCAAGTGCACGAAATTTATGCACTGGGCGGGCGGGTGGGAGGGGGCTATCCTGCAGCGAAGCCTGCACCCTCTCCAATCAGGGACCCCTTGGGGTATGTCCCTGTGGAATTGAGCCTAAACCAGCAGTTGGACATCTCTCTTACAATCTGGGACTGCTGGCTCCTAACCGCTCACCTGCCTGCCTGTCTGATTGCCCCTAATCCCTCTGCCTGCCTGCCTGGCCCGACCCCTATCAGACATCCCTCTCACAATCCAAGACTGCTGGCTCCCAACCACTCGCCAGCCTGTCTGCCTGATTGCCCCTAACTGCTTCTGCCTGCCAGCCTGATCACCCCCTAAACGCTACCCTGCCTGCCTGATCGATGTCTAACTGCTCCTATGCCAGCCCGATCGCCCCTAACTGCCCTCCCCCATTGGCCATCTTGTGATGACATGGAGGGTGGCCATCTTGTGACCACATGGGGGCAGCCATCTTGTGTGAGGGCATGATGGTCAATTTGCATATTACCTATTTATCATATAGGATACCACTGACCTTTTCAGAGTGCTCAGCCTAGTACCTGAAAAGAAGAAGTACATTTTACTACTCTTTCAATACTGAGAAGTGGAATAGATAACCAGTTTAAGGCAACAAAGTAGGAAGGTGGGGAGAAAAGGTAGATATTTGGCAAAAGAGGATGCATGCCTATGGAATAAACTAGTTGCTGAACGGAGTGGTATTATCTATTCTTTATTTGACTCTTCCTCCCAAAGTCTCCTTGAAATGCTGGTGCTGGGAGGGGGTGTGCTCTCTGTCCTTTCTTCTCGTTGGCTCTCTTCGACAAGATCGTGGCTTGCTTGATATACTGCTGATGTCCACATCTATATGTGTAACCCAAACTTGTGTCTGGGATTTAAATTCATATATACAATGGCCTACTTGACTTCTCCCCATAGATGCCTTAGACTAAACATAACCAAACCTGAACTCTTCTTCCCACCAAACCCCCTGTTCTTCCAGTACCCCCTCTCTTGGTGAATGAAGCTGTTATCTGTCCCAACATCTATTTCTCCACCATCTGTACTACCTACATCCAAATAAATACCAATTTCTATTTATTTTCTTCCCAAATAACTTTTAAATTATTCTTTCTTCCATCTCTGTTGCTACTATTAGCACTTTCCTAGAACACTATAAAATATTTCCAATTGGTCTTCCTGTCGCTTATGTGATTCCCTCAACAACCTTCCACATGGCCACCAGAGTCACCTTTAAAAAAAAAGAAAAAAAAGATATTGCTTGCATATTTAAACCTTTTAGTCACTCCCCATTATCTTGACAGCATAAGGTCCTGGCCTGGCCTTGCTTTCCAATCTTATTTCTCACCTCTCTTCCACTTTTGCCATATTGAACTACCTACAGTCAGCACCCTCCTACCCACTCCAAATGTTTTCTCTGGGGACCCTCTTCATAGTTCATCTGCCTAAGAGATTCCTACCTATTCTTTCAAAGCCCTTCTCATGTGTCACTTTTGTCAAAGAGAGAAAGTGCTTAATATCCTAAACTTCCTTTCCGTGTTTCTTCTATATCCTATGCATGTCTCTATTATTACTTATCATATTTTTTTTTTGTCTGCCTTAAAAGCAGATTTTTGTATATTTAGGGCCTAGCACAGAGCAAGGTACACAGTACATGCCGAGTATGTCTATACAAATTACTGAGAAAGGCTTCATGTGATCTGGAGTAACCACAGGGCTTATTTACTCAGAGCAGCTGGAATATAAGAACAGCTTTTATGAAATAGATGGAAGTTGGCAAGGCGATGGGGAGGAAGCGATCGCAGAAAAATCTGAGTAATAAATATTCATAACCTGACTATACAAATGAGTAAAAAACTGAAAAATGTAATCTGTCCACTGAGACCAGGTTGATCAAGTCATTTTGCTGCATAAAACTACATAAAACAACATTACTCTTCATCAATCTATTCAATTTTCTCTTTTCCCTCAAAAGAAAGGGATAATTACAAAATACAGGATTCTTCGATAACATTTTACATTGGCTTTTATTTTTTCATTATTGACCCAGCTGGCCTAGTATGCCTTCAGCCTACTTCTACTTTAT
>NW_006284014.1:286823-291507 GCF_000327345.1 Myotis davidii
CATGTACCTCAAAAGAAAATCATGAGTGTTCCTGAGCCAATAATTCAGGCTGACAGAATGACACCCAGGATGTTCACACTAAAGAAACTGAGGCACAGAGCAATACAATAACCAGCTCCGGTCCCAGAGTAGGAATTAAATAATTTGAATCAAATTTATAATTCCCAGCTATATCCTCTCACCAGCACTATTAAAAATAATGGCTCTCAGAGAGAGCCAAGTTGGCAGCACAGGTAAACGCCTGTACTTACATCCTCCCACAACCACATCAAAATTACAACTAAACCACAGAACAACCAGCATTCTGAACTGCCTGAAAGCTGGCTGAATGGAAGTCCTATAACTACAGAAGTAAAGAAAAAAGCACACTGAGACTGGTAGGAGGGGCAGAGGCACCAAATGAGCTGGACCAGCACCCATGTTTGCAGATTTTTTAATTGGGAGGGAGATCATCTCAGTGGAGGCCTCCCATGAGGAGAAAGGGGTCCCAGCCCCACACCAGACCCCCAGCCCAGGCTCTCAGAGCTGAGAAATCCCCATAACTACAGCTATAAAAACCAGCAGGGATTGGGGTTCAGTGATACAGAGGCCACTGGTGGCCCAGCTGTTCCTATTAAAGGGCTGGCACATTAACTGAACTTACACTTCCTCTGAGCTCCACTACCAGGGAGAGGCTCTGGGGGACCCAGACACATACAAGGAGGAACTGAATTGTCTGGCATCAGAGAAATAACTCAGGGGTAGCTTTCTCTCAGACAGAGGTACTTGCAGGAATCATTGTTCCTGTGTTGGAACCTCCTCAGTTACCAAGCTAACTGGCAGCCATTTCTGTTTGCTCCACCGGTGATTCCCTGAGATTCTGTCCCATCCAATTTGAAGCCCCACTCAACCTGTGTGCAGCAGCTTTTGCCAATGAATGTCCTTGCTCAGGCTTCAGACTTTGCTAAAATCTCTCAAACAAGCTGCAGCTGGGTCAGGTTGGGCCAAGCCTATCAATAAAAGCCACAAGACTCAGCACTAGCATCAGCCTGCCTTGTTTCACCAATATAAATAGAAGGAATCTGCAGATCTCTCTGTAGTTCCTGCTGGGTGGCTCCAGGCAGTGGTTGACTTTGCACCTCACTGGAGACCCAAGAGCCAGTGTACCCGGTGGACAGTGTCAGACTATACCAGATTACAACTCTACACACCCATAAGCAACACACTCAAAGGGCAGACTCAGTGAACACCAAAGACCCACTGAAGCAAGTCCTGCTCCATAGGGGTGTCTCCCGCACAGCAGCTCTCCCACTGTAGTCATAGCTGGTCCTCACAGCCAATTGGCCTGGAGGTCAATTCCTCCCAGTGACACCAAGAGCAATCAAGGCTCAACTACAACAAGACTGTACACATAGTCCACAAAGAGGCACACCTAGAGTGTACAGCTCTGGGGACTAGGGATGCTAAGCCACTGTGCTCTATATAACACCTACTACACAAGGCTACTCTACCAACTTGAGGAGACATAGCAGCTCTACCCAATACATAGAAACAAACACATGGAAGCAGCCAAAATGCGGAGACAAAGAAACACGTCACAAATGAAAGAAATGGAAGAAAGCAGACTACTGGATACAAAGTTCAAAAACACATTCATAAGATTACTCAAGAATCTTCATGAGACTTTCAAGGATCTTAGTGAGAATGTCAAAGACATGAAAAAGGACTAGTCAGGACTTAAGCATACACCAACTGAAATAAAGAATAATATACAGAGATTCAACAGTAGAGTAAAGGATTCTGAGAATCAAATCAATGATTTGAAATATGAGGAAGCAAAAAACACCCAATCAGAAGAGCAAAAAGAAAAAAGAATCCAAAAAAGGAAGATAGTATAAGGAGGCTCTGGGACAACTTCAAGTGTACCAACATCTGCATTATGGGGGTGCCAGAAGGAGAAGAGAGAGAGCAAGATATTGAAAACCTATTTGAAGAAATAATGACAGAAAACTTCCCCTGCCTGGCGAAAGAAATAGAGTACAAGTCCAGGAAGTACAGAGAGTCCTAAACAAGAGGAACTCAAAGAGGACCATACCAAGACACATCATAATTAAAATGCCAAGGGGGAAAGACAAAGAGAGAATCTTAAAAACAGCAAGCAAAAAGCAGTTAGTTGATCTGACTGTCAGTTGATTTCTTAATAGAAACTCTGTAGGCCAGAAGGGAGTGGCAAGAAATATCCAAAATGATGAATAGCAAGGCCCTACAACCAAGATTACTTAACCAGCAAAGCTATCATTCAGAACTGAAAGTCAGATAAAGAGCTTCACAGACAGCAAAAAGCTAAAGGAGTTCATCACCACCAAACCAGTATTACATGAAATGTTGAAGGGTATTCTTTAAGAAGAGGAAGAAGAAAAAAAAGATAAAAAATATGAACAAGCTGTTTGGAATCGCAGTGAGAGGAGTGTGTTGGTGTGAAGGATTAACAATGGACACCCAGAAGAATGTCCAATCCCCAAAGCAGCAGCCAATAATATATATTTGTGGAGAATGTCACGCAGAAAATGAAATAAAATCCAGGGATCCAATCAGATGCAGAAATGTGGATACAGAATAATGTACAAGAAAAGGACTAAAAGATTGGTGGTTTTGATGCTTGATGAAATGGAATTCTGAAAAAAATAGCTTTGTTTGTATTTAGATTTGCTGTTATTGTTGTAGAGTTTTTGATGAGTATACTTATCTTTATCAATTCAACTACATACACTTGATCTCATTTTAAAAACCATAATGTATTTAGGTGTCTATTATAAAGATTGTTTTTTGTTTAGTTCAAAAAATATGAACGATGAACTGGTAATAAATACATATCTATCAACATTGAACCTAAAAATCAAAATAAGTGAATAAGAGATCTAATGGACAGAATAAACTGGTGAATAAAATAGCATGAGAGGCATGGAAATGGAATAGACAGACAATTCTCACAGGGAAGGTGAGTGGGGAAGAGATTAAACCAAGTTCTTATATGTATAGATGCATTATCCATGGACACAGACAATAGGGTGGCGAAGGGCTGGGGCAGGGCTCCCTTTTTTCACTAGACAATTCATTTTGATTCCAGGTTTTCATGAGTACCCCAAAACTCTCTTTTCTAAACTAATCCCCAGTTGAGACCCTTACATACTTCTGTAAGCACTAAGTCCTGAAATGAAGTGGACATTGATCTAGGATGGCTATCGGTATATATAGTTGGCTGCTGATCCACTGCTTTCTGTGAAGTTTCAATGTTGGGCATATTTGTATTGAATTATGAAAATGGAAATGATTTCCCCTCTAGTTGTAAATTCCTACCAATCAAGTTCCTGCAAATGCTTTTTCATTTAGTATCTTGCTTTCTCAGCGTCTACCTAAATGAGATAAGGAGAGACTCTGGAGCCAAAATGCAAAAAAAGGTGATGATCTTTACAGTTCACCACTACCTTATTGCAGGCTTTTAACAAGATTCTTGGCATTAATTGGAAGAGAGGAAGCAGTCCCACTGCTGTTATAGGGAAGTATACATCTTCACTAAGCCTCGAGAACAGAGACTTGGACTACATAAAGAAGAGATGACTGCACTACATTAAATTTGGAACTGTTGGAAAAATAAGCCAGACATTTACACTTTCTGCTTATGTGAGATTTTCATCATCTCCTGAAAGTAATTTCATCCAAATTTCCCATGTGTTTCCACATAGCAGCATTTGTTATATAATGACCTCATAAGACTTAGCCATCATTTTACCAACTACTCACCCTGCTTCTAAGGCCAGGGGTAGGTAACTCCCGGCCTGCGAAATCAGTTGGTCCAGTCCTGCCAAGGCATTATGGGTGAGTTAATAAAATGTTTGACCAAATATAGCAAGCTAATTTTTAAGTTGATAATTTTACATGGCCTGCGAATGATATTATAAATATCCAAATGGCCCGTGGGGGTAATGACCAATACCACTATCTTGTCCCTCATAGGGCAAGCCTGGAGAGAAGGAAAAAGACACCCACCCCCACCTTCTGACATAGAAAATTCCACCCAATGAACAGTTATCTCTCTCACATTGATGTTTCTCTCTCTGTATGTCTCTCCCCATCCCTTCCATTCTCTCTAAAATTCAATAGAAAAATATCCTCAGGTGAGGATTAACACAGAAAAACTAAAATAAAACTTATGAGCTTTCGAGAAACCAAAATGGCGGCAGAGGTAATCACCTGAAATTGCTGCCTCGCACAACCACTTCAAAAATACAACTAAAAGACAAAACGGATATCACCTAGAACCACAGGAAGGCTGGCTGAGTGGAAATTCTACAACTAGAAGGAAAGAGAAAAGCACACTGAGACTCAGAGGAGGTGCGGAAGTAAAGTGCAGAGGTGCATGCAGAAAGGGCTGACAACTGAGGACGTGGTTGTCTTTTTCGATCGGGAGGGAGGCACAAGCTCCCGAATGTTCTGAACTCCAGTTCTGGCAAGTCTCTGGGGACCCAGACTCATATGGGAAGAAACTGGACTGTCTGGCAACCGGTGGAACTCGAGGATGGCTTTCCCTCAAAGGTGCTTGCAGCGATTACCACGGGACACTGAGACAAGGGGCCTCTTAGGGCAGGGCTGAGGATCAGCCATAGCTGCTGGCTCCGCCCTGTTGCTTCCCTGAGACCCCGCCCCA
>NW_006284014.1:292437-298056 GCF_000327345.1 Myotis davidii
ATAAAGAACTTCACAGATAAGAAGAAGCTAAAGGAGTTCATTACCACCAAACCAGTATATATGAAATTCTGAAAGATATTCTTTAAGAAGAGGAGGAAGAAGAAAAAGGTAAAGATAAAAATTATGAACAACAAATACGTATCTATCAACAAGTGAATCTAAAAATCAAGTGAATAAAAAATCTGATGAACAGAATAAACTGGTGAATATAATAGAATCAGGAGCATAGAAAGGGAGTAGACTGACAATTCTCGGGGGAAAACGGTGTGGGGGTGCGGGAAGAGACTGGACAAAAATCGTACACGTATGGATGAGGACATTTGGGGGGGTAAGGGCAGATGGTGGGGTGGGAACCGGGTGGAGGGAAGCTATGGAGGGAAAAAAGAGGAACAACTGTAATAATCTGAACAATAAAGATATAATAAAAAATAAACATAGTACTGCCATAAAAGCAGACACATAAATCAATGGAACAGAATAGAGAGTCCAGAAATAAACCCATGACCACACAGTTTATTATTCTATGATAAAGGAAGCAAGAATATACACAATGGGGTAAATACAATTCTTCAATAAATGGTGTTGGGTAAACTGGACATATACATGCCAAAAATGCAACTAGACTACTTTCTTACACCATATAGAAAAATAAACTCAAAACTAATCAAACACTTAAATTTAAGACCTGAAATCATAAAATTCTAGAAGAAAACATAAGCAATAAATTCTTTGAATAAACTCTTTGACATTGATCTTAGCAATATTTTGTTTAATGTGTCTACTAGGGTAAGGAGAACAAAAGCAAAAATAAACAAATCTGACTGCATCAATTAAATAGCTTTTGCACTGCAAAAAAAAAAACAAACAAAAACAATAAACCCCAAAAGCATCCCTTTGAATGGGAGAAGATATTTGCCAATGATATATGCCAGATAAGGAGTTCATCTCTATAATATATAAAGAACTCATACAGATTGACATAAAATAAACAATTTGGTTTATAAAATGGGCCAAGGACAAGAGTAAACATTTCTCCAAAGAAGATATACAGATGGCCAACAGAGGAAAAGATGCTCAACATCACTAATCAACAGGGAAATGCAAATCAAAACACTACAGTGAGATTTACCACTCTTATTCAACATAGTACTTGAAGTCTTAGCCACAGCAATCAGACAAGAAATAAAAGGCATCCAAATTGGAAAATAAGAGGTAAAACTATCATTATTTGCAGATGACATGATATTGGATATAGAGAAACCTAAAAAGTAGACCAAAAAACTACTAGAACTAATAAGTTCAGTAAAGTAGCAGGACATAAAATAAACATGGAAGGAGACTTGAGTTGGGGTGGTAAACACACAGTACAATATACTGGTGATGTATTATAGAATTGTATACCTGAAACCTGTATAATTTTATTAGCCAATGTCACCCCAATAAAGTCAATAATAAAAATTAAATAAAAAATAAACATCCAGACAGAAACAGTTGCATATTTATATACCAATAATGAGCTTTCAGATAGGAAAATTTAAAAAATAATCCCATTTACAATTACATTAAAAAATATCTAGGAATAAATTTAACCAAGGGGGGTAAAAGACCTGTACTCAGAAAATTGTAAGACACTGAAGAAAGACACTGAAGAAGATACAAATAAATGGAAGCATATATTGTGCTGATGGATAGGAAGAATTAACATCATTAAAATGTCCATATTATCCAAAACAATCTATAGGTTCAACGCAATTTCTATCGAAATACCAGGAGCATTTTTCACAGAACTAGAATATTCCAAAAATGTATGTGCAAACACAAACGACCCTGAATAGCCACAGCAATCTTGAGAAAGAACAAAGTTGGAGGTAACAGACAATCTGATATCAAAGTATACTACAAGGCTATAGTATTCACAACAGAATGGTACTGGCATAAGTACAGACAAATAGATAGATGGAACAGAATAGAAAGGTTAGAAATAAACCCATGCTCATGTTAATTAATTAAGACAAAGGAGGCAAGAATATACAATGATGTAAACACAGTTTAATCAATAAATGGTGTCAGGAAAACTAAACAGATACATGCAAAATTATGAAACTAGATCACCTTCTTACACCATATATATGCATGAACTCGAAATGGATTAAAGATTTAAATATAAGACCCAAACCATAAAACTAGAAGAAAATTTAGGCAGTAAACTCTTTGACATTTGTCTTAACAATATTTTTTTCTGATATATCTCCTGAGGCAAGGAAAACAAAAGAAAAAATTAACAAATGGGTTTACATCAAACTAAAAAGTTTTTGCCCAGCAAAGGGAACCATCAGCAAAATGAAAAGACAACCCACTGAATGGGAGAACATATCTGCCAATGAACATCTGATAAGGAAGTAATATCCAAAATTTATAAAGAATGCATACAACTCTACACCAAAAAATCAAACTATTTATTTAAAACATGGGCCGAGGACCTAAATAGATAGTTCTCCAAAGAGGAAATACAGATGGCCACTAGACATGTGAAAAGATGCTCAATGTCACTAATCATTAGGAAAATGCAAATTAAAACTGTTAGGGGCTGAAATGGAATATTGGGGACTAGCTATAATTATAAGAAATATTAATCATGCTCTAGTAACCATGATTGTTCTGTTCTGATTAGAGAACGCACATTCTAACCTGGCTGAGAGTTGTATGCCCTGGAATATGTGAGCTAATATCAGAATGCAGTCCATCCTCCTTTTCTGAGAACTGCCTATCATTATGGAAAGATTTACAACCTCATGGCTGAAACAATCTGGTCCTGGAAGTGCCCACCCTCTGCACTACCCCCCTCCACCCTCCCCCCGCAGCCCACATACCATGCCTACTTTCTTTTGCCTGTAATTCCTACTTTCCCACATAATCTCTGCCCTTCCACCCAATATAAGCAGCTGGCTTATGGGGACGGGTAGAGCAGATTTCCGTGGTTGACCTGCTGCTCTCCCATACTGCCAGCATTATTGGAATAAATGCTCATACATGATTCAATCCTATTTCTGCTAAATTGGCTCAAACAGTGACAGGCCTTTGTTGGTGGGATTGTAAATTGGTGCACACATTAAGAAAAACAAGATGGAGTTTCATCAAAAAATTAAAAATAGAATTACCATAGATGCAGTAATTCCACTTCCGGTATATATTCAAAGAAATCCAAAACACTAATTTGAAAAGACATATGCATTCTTATGTTCATTGTAATACTAGTGCCCTGGTGCACGGTTTCATGCACATTGAAAGGAATTTAATTAGAAGGTGGCTGGCAGGGCGGGACTGGGCAAGACAGGCCGGACACACCCTAGAGCAGCCTTGGGTAAACTACGGCCCGTTTGAAATGAATAAAACTAAAAAAAAAAAAAAAAAGACCGTACCCTTTGATGTAATGATGCTTACTTTGAATTTATATTAGTTCACACAAACACTCCATCCATGCTTTTGTTCCAGCCCTCCGGTCCAGTTTAAGAACGCATTGTGGCCTTCGAGTCAAAAAGTTTGCCCACCCCTGTCCTAGAGCCAACCTTCTGTGGTCCCTCCCTGGTCAGCTGCACTTGGGGGCAGTGCCGTGGCTCAAAGTTGCATCTGCAGAGTGAGTGGGACCCTCTGGCAGGTGGGGTCCCTCAGCCTGGCCTGCAGTGATCGGTCCCAAACTGACTCTCTGACATACCCTGAGGGGTCCCGGATTGCGAGAGGGCAGTTCTCGGGCGACACACCCCAGAATCAGGCTCCCTCCTCTCTAGTTCAGGGTGTGTCACCAAAGAACTGCCACTGCCAAGTCACCGCAGCTCAGCAGCTCTTGCATTGAGTGTCTGCTCCCTGATGGTCAATGCACATCATAGCTAACGGTTGGAGTGTCTGCCCCTGGTGGTCATTGAGCGTTGGACAGTTGGATGGTCACTTAGCCTTTTATATATATAGATTATTTACAGTAGCAAAGATATGGATGCAAACCAAGTGCCCACCAATATGGATGAAGAAGTGAGACATATGTACAATGGATTATTACTTAGCTATAAGAAAGAATGATGACATGCATGGATCTAATGGGTATTCTGCTAAGTGAAATGTGTCAGACAGAAAGGATTGTTTTGTTCTGATTAAAGAAAGCACATTCTAACCTGGCTGGGAGTTGCTGAAGGTCCTGGGAGCTCACCTGCAAATGAGGCCCATCCTCCCCATCTGGGAGCTGCCTATTATAAATGGAAAGATTAACAACCTTGGTGCAGAAACCAGGGGCACCAGCCCTTTGCAAACTCCCAGCCCACATTGTCTGTAAACTGTAACCATTATACCCATTTACATACTATTCTTAATCCTTTTGCCTATTTCCCCATGTAATCTTTGTCTTTGTACCCCATATAAGCAGCTGGCTTATAGGGGTGGAGAGCAGATTTCTGTGGATGACCTATTGCTCTCCCATACTGCAGGCATTACTGGAATAAATGCTCATATATGATTCAACCCTGTTTCTGCTAAATTGGCTCAAGTAGTGACAGGCAGCCCACCAGTTTCACAACCACTGTGCCAAACTGTTCAGGTGCAAGAGGACAGTTTGGACAAACTTTTTTTTGTTAGCATACTAAAAATTATGCACATGGGTAGAAATTCAACAAAATGAACATACTTTGAGATGTAGAGCTAGGTGTGTTCCAAGCACATTTAAGAACTGCTTTCTTGTAAATCTGAAAACTCTACCCTTCCTCAGGAATCTGTACCCCTACACCCACCTACCTCCCCTATCTCTAGCCTATAAGACTTTCCTAATTCCCCCAATTTGGGGAGAAGAGATCATAGCTAATCCTCCATTCCCTGGCCAAAGCACAAAGTTTCTGACTTGCTTTATTAAATACTGTCTCATCCCACTGGTGTAAGCAACACCAGGCAGAAGGACAATGATCTGCAGTCTGTGATCCTTAGGAGTCAGTGAAAATCACTTTGTAAGATATATAAAAGTTTAATCACCTGTTGTACACCTGAAACAAATATAATATTATATTCAACTATAGCTGAAAAATAAATTTACAAAAGAAAGTCATACCGGTTAGCCTATTCTAGATTTCTTTAGTATGGGAGGGAATATCTTAATACATTGCGGATGGATCATGAGAATTCTCGCTTTGTGTTACACAGTGTTTTATAAAGTATCATGCTTTAAAGATATTAGCTTGTAAGAACATGTAATAGTAACTTCAAAATGCAATGGGTATTTAATTTTAAAGCGTGCCTTTAACATTTATGTAAAACATTTTTTTGTACTCGCTCAATAGAAACTTATCTGGCCACTGGGTAAAGCTAGCAATAAAACTACTGGTCCGCAATGTGTTAAGAAGACAAACTGTAAAAAGTTGTGTGAGCAAACTGTTAGTCTCTTTTGTTTATCTCTGCAAAAGAAGGGCTCACAGTGTCCTAGTAGTTTCTCTAAGGGTGTTGAGTTTTGGCCCGAATAGTCTTTTTTTTTTTTTTTTAATTTAAATCTTTATTGTTCAGATTATTACATTTGTTCCTCTTTTTTCCCCCATAACTCCCCTCCTCCCAGTTCCCGCCCCCCCCCCGCCCTCACTCCCCACCCCCCGT
>NW_006284014.1:299527-299932 GCF_000327345.1 Myotis davidii
ACTCTTTCCTCCTAGTTGTAGGACTTCCACTCAGCCAGCGTTCCTGTGGGTCTGGGTGATGTCCCTTCCGTCTTTTAGTTTCACTTTTGAAATGGTTGTTCGAGGCGGCAAACTCCGGCGTTAACCTATGCCGCCATCTTGGTTCCACCCGAATAGTCTTCAAAGAGACATTTATATTCACCATTTAGTGTAAGACATCCTTTTCCAAATATGTCTTACATATACACGGAGTGGCCAGATTATTATGACCACTTGACATTTGTAGGCAAATTAGCTATAATTTCGCACTGAAGTTACTAGAGGGCCAGACCATTATAAATAGGGAAGCAGGTTGTTTACCACGACAGAAGTGATTTTTTTCTGAAGATACTAGCAGCCCGGTGCACAAAATCCATGCACATTAAA
>NW_006284014.1:300375-301116 GCF_000327345.1 Myotis davidii
CGTAGCTTCTGCTATAAAATAAAGGCATGGCTGTGGGCGTGGTCGCTGTCTCTCAGAGAAGCAGCATCCCACCGAGACCCGGCTTTCATTCTCTTGCCCGTCTTTTCTAAGCCTTTCAGCCGCCCCCACTCAGGTTCACCCTTGGCTGTGCTGGCACGGCCCACTTTAGAAAGAGATGCCTCCACCATCCCAGGGCAGGTTCCTGCCTCAAACCCCACCCTTACAGGAAACAGCTCTGGGAAACAGCTTGGGGGAGGGTGCAGCCATTGCCAAGACAACCCCTGCAAAACTGACTTCCTTCCACTTGGTCGCGGTTCTGATGGTCGTGATGAACACCACCCAGGGTTTTTAAAAGTAGATGGGTAGACAACGCAACTTAACAGTCTTTGAATGTGGGTATATATGAACATGAGTGGCCAGATTATTATGACCACCTGACGTTTGTAGGCAAATTAGCCATACACTGCATCATATGGGATATGGAAGCCGAAGGCCTATTCAAACACCTTTGCTGTCTGCAGTTACCAAGATAAAACGTCTCCAATTCGCACAGGAACATAAGGATTAGACAGTTAAGCATTGGAAAAAGTCATGTGGTCTTCCAATGAATCACATTTCCAGTTACATCATGCAGATGGCAGAGTGAGAATTTGGCAGAAACAGCATGAAAGCATGCACCCCACATGCATGAGTACAATCCTTCAAGCTGGTGGAGGCAGTGTTATGGGGTGGGGCATGTTT
>NW_006284014.1:301492-302021 GCF_000327345.1 Myotis davidii
TCTGCCCACTCACGTTCAAATATATCCCACATTCAAAGGCTGTTAAATCGTGTTGTTTACCCATATCTTCAGAAAAAAATCACTTCTACTGTCGTGGTAAACAACCTGCTTCCCTATTTATAATGGTCTGGCTCTCTAGCAACTTCGGTGTGAAATTATAGCTAATTTGCCTACAAAGGTCAAGTGGTCATAATAATCTGGCCACTCAGGTGATACCCACATATCATCAGTTTCCACTTGTTCTTTGGACATTGCTCTTGCATCATTATAAGCAAAGAAATATACCAGATCATTCTTTGGGAAAAAGACAAGACTGCATGGCAATAATACATCAAGTTAGTCTAGCCCATTGATGGCGAACCTATGACACGCGTGTCAGAGGTGACATACAAACTCATTTTTTGGTTGATTTTTCTTTGTTAAATGGCATTTAAATATATAAAATAAATATCAAAAATATAAGTCTTAGCTCCTAGGACACTTGAAACTAAAGAGAAAATGAACAAATGGGACTCCATCAAAATAAAAA
>NW_006284014.1:302673-307520 GCF_000327345.1 Myotis davidii
ACTGTAATGCATGCATATAAGCATAACCAATGGACATAAGACACTGGGGGATAGGGGAGGCTAGGGGACTGTCTAGGGCGGGGGGAAAAATGGACACATATGTAATACCCTTTGTAATAAAAAATTAAAAAAAATATAAGTCTTTGTTTTACTATGGATGCAAATATCAAAAAATTTCTTTATGTGACACGGCATCAGAGTTAAGATAGGGTTTTTCAAAATGCTGACATGCCTAGATCAAAAGGATCGCCATCACTGGTCTAGCCCTACTTCTCAATTGTTTTGAAATAACACATGCTCCTTTCTGAAATAGGTACTTTGTCTTTTAGCAACAAAGGCCCAAGACAGATGAGGCCCTTAACCCTATTGATATAATAGTTCTTAAAAAAAAATACACACACACATCCTATATAATAAAAGGCTAATATGCAAACTGTCCCCTCAGGAGTTTGACTGACCAGGATTTCAACGGCTCCCTATGACATACGCTGATCACCAGGGGCGGCATGGAAAAAAGGAAGGCCCCAGCCGGCAGCCAAGGGAAGGAAGGCCCCCGATTGGCCCTGGTTGCCGGCCAGGCCTAGGGACGTGCACAAATTTCTTGCACCGGACCTCTAGTATATATATGTTTTATTGATTTCAGAGAGGAAGGGAGAGGGAGAGAGAAATATCAATGATGAGAGAGAATCATTGATCGGCTGCCCCTTGAAAGCCCCCTACTGGGTATCTAGTCCAAAACCCGGGTGTGTGCCCTGACCACTGGGAATCAAGCCAGTGAGCTATTTCAGAGCTTGATGTTCAACCTCTGAGCCAAACTGGCCAGGCTATAATAGCTCTTGAATGTTACACAGAATCTCAAAATGCCTTTTCAGTTCAATAGTAATATAGTAACTTGAATACAGATTCTCTCTCTGTAGTTTACCCCTCAGTTTAAAAAGTGTGGGCCAAGACACAGAGTCACTCTGTCATTGGCACTAGACAGTTCCATGGTGTAGGTGCTGCAATTGCAGACGGTAGCTAGCTAAAGGTCTAGTCTAAGTGTACATTCTGTCTTGACAGACAGAGAAGGCAAGTAGCTTACCTTATCCATTAATTTACTAAGATACCATCTAGTCTTTCTAAGCTAAATTATCACTCAGAAGTCATTTAGATATGTTAATTGGTTTTGAACCAGTGTATAGAATCAGTAAAAAAGAATTATGGAAATAAAGAACCTTACCTTGAATTTACATAGAACTTGTGTTTTTAAAAACTTTCATATGCATTATCTCACTTGACACTAATCTCAGTCCCACAAAGTAGATGTATTATCACTGCAAACACCTGAAAGATGAGGAAACTGTGGGTTTCAGGTGTTTGCAGTGATAATACATCTACTGCCACTCTCTTAAAGTAACATCTGAAGAAACTAAGTGACAGTGAAATAAATGAGTACTCATCAGGAACATTTTGTTCTCTTTTAGCCAAACAATACTATAAATACCCTTATTGTCCCTTTTTAAAGCTGAGGAAGTTAACACTCAGAGAGGCAACTTGTGATAAAGCTACTAAGTGGCAGAGCCAGGATCTGAACCCAGATGTTTTGGACCACAAAGACCATGCTTTATTTATTACAATGATGAAGCCTTAGACAGTGAATTTCTTACAGTGAATGTAACAGGACAAGAATTCTTGAAGTTGAGTTTTAGCCCTCTTAAAAAAGTGGGTTGTCTAGAATGAGCAATATACATTAAGAAATTAATATGTGATGTAATGGACAAAGTGTAGGCTGTGGAGTCAGAGAGATTGGTAATTAAATACAGCTCTACCAATTTCTAGCTGTGTGGCCTTAAGAAAATTAGCTCACCAATAAGGATGCCTCTGCATCCCTGCGGAACCTCCACACACTCTGGGATGCAACGAGTAGGAGGGCTACTGAGATGGGCCTTAAAGCCTAGAGCATGTGCTCAGGTGGAGTTGCTACAGATGAGGGATTCACCTAACTCAGCAGATACTGCAGGCAGGCCTGATGGCAGCTGGATGGCTTGGCTTCCTGGCCCTACGGGACACATTAAGATTCAATCATAAAATTCCAGCAAAGGTAGTCAGTAACCATTCTTGTGTTTATGCAAACATCAGGCCAAATTGAATACAGTAGATAAATTAGTCTTGATTTGGTTTTTTGATAGCCATAGAGGAATTTTAAGAAGAAAAATCCTATTTCAATAGAGGTTGTTAAAACTAAAATGGTTTCTTTCCCTTCCACTGGACCATTTGTTATAGTTTGTCTCTGCCAGGTCACATGCCCAGCTCCTTCTGTGCCCAGGACAGCAGGGAGCCTGAGTGGAAGATGACCTCTAACCAGACACACCTGCTGCAGATCACCCTCAAGAAGGCAGCAGACCTCACTGGACACCTTGGAATCCTCCTAAGGCTGTTGACTTCCAGCCCTTGCAATTATTAACAGACTAGTCCAATTTGTCAAGAAACATATAGGGGTGGTTCAGTTGATAGTTCTGAACACCAGTTCAGGCCTCTAGCAACGATGAACTAGAAATGCAATCCGCCTCATGATTGAGCCGGAAGTTCCAAGACAAAGGGGGCAATGAAAGGGCAAGGGCTACGCCCTCCATCTTGCCTCAGGGCGAGGGCTATGCCCTCCATCTTGCCCCGGATCCTCCATTTTTTTGGGCAGCAGCCTTAGCCATGTGCTTGGCAAGGATATTCTTCCCAGAAGCCCAAGCCTCTGCTAGTCACACCTAGGATTTCTTTAAACTAACCAATGACAATCAAGGAAAGTGCACACCATAGATATGACCACATCCTGTGTAACAAGACACTGACTTGCGCCCGGCCAATCGGCAGGGCCCACAGTCCTCTCTCCTCCCCTTACTCCAACCCCCTATAAAACACCTTTCCACACAGAGCTAGCTCTCTCTGCCGCTTGCCGCTGTGTTGGTGAGTGTGGTCGGGGAGCTGAGCTAGCTCGAATAAAGAATCTTTGCTTTTAGCTCGAATAAAGACTATTTGCTTTTGCATCGGACTCAGCTGGCTCCCTGGTGGTCTTTTGGGGATCCTGAAATCTAGGCATAACACTGCCTCCCACAACATCATTGAAACTACCAACTATAAGATCAAACAACCACCATTCAGAACCATGGGGAAGTTGGCCCAGTGGAAGTTCTACAACTGGAAGGAAAGAAAGAAGCACAGTGAGACTGAGTAGGAGCTACAGAGGTGCCAAAAACAGAGGTACACAGTCACGCGCCAGGCAGGCTGCAACTGGATGTGTGGTTTCTTTTTCAATCAGAAGGGGTTACGAACTCTCGAATCCTCTGGGCTTGCTCGGGGTGGGTCTCGGAGGCCCCAGAACCCACGGGGAGAGACGGCACACTTTACAGCGGTTAGAAAGCGAGAAAGGCTCTGGTGCACAGCTGCTCGCCGGCACTGGGGGAGGCCAAGCCCCAGAGTCCTGGAGAGGCGAGGAGCCGCAGAGACGCCACCATTGCTATTTGCTCCGCCCTGGCGGCTTCCTGAGGCCCAGCCCTACTCAATTTACATTCCCATCCAGGCTGTGCCAGAGGCACAAGAGGAAACGCCTGCGCTTTCACAAACTCTTGAATCCACTGAGCTGGTTTGGGTGGGATCATGAGGCCCCAGACCCCACAGGGAGAGGTGGCAGGGCCTTACAGCAGTCAGAAAGCGAGGGAGGCTCTGGCGTGCAGCTGCTCACTGGCACTGGGGGACGCAAAGTCCCGGAGTCCCGGAGAGGCGAGGAGCTGTGGAGATGCCGCCACTGCTATTTGCTCCGCTCTGGCAACTCCCTGAGACCCCGCCCTAATCAATTTACATCCCCATCCAAGCTGTGCCAGGGGCACAAAAAGACCCACCTGCGCTTTTGTAGCCTAACCCAACAGACTTCAACTCCTCGCACCCATGGGAGACACACTCAAGAAGCAGACCCAGGAGAACCAAGATGGCATAAAGAACAGACCTGTGCATGTTGCCTCCCACAACAACATCGAAATTACCAACTACAGAACAAACAGCTATCACACAGAACCATGGGGAAGCTGGCCCAGTGAAAGCTCTACAACTGGAAGGAAAGAAAGCATTGAGACTGAGTAGGACGTGCAGAGACACTAAGTACAGAGCCCAACCCAACAAACTGCAGATTTCAACTCCTTGCATAGAAAGAAGAGCATTGAGACTGAGTAGGATGTGCAGAAGCACCAAGTACAGGGTCCAACTCAGCAGGCTGCAGATTTTGGCTCCTCGCATCCAGGAGGGACACGCTCAGGGGGCCGAATCGGGTTCGGGGGAGGCCAATGTGGAATTGCCGTACCAGCAGGCGCACAAGCAAGCCCACCGGTTCCAGTCTTGCGTGGGATGCTGGGGGATGGCAGGCGGGCAGTCTGTGCACTTGGTGGAGGGTGAAGTCCGAACAGGCGTGCCTGATGTTCAGCCACCAGGAACGCCTGGAGATTTTGTCTGGTGGGGAGCCGCCCAGCAGGGGACAGTGTGCCAAACTTCGTGTTGCCCCAGTGAGGCCGGGACGCCCCCGGTGAGGTCGGGATGGCCCCGGTGAGGCCGAAATGGCTCCAGTGAGGCTGGGACGGCCCTGGTGAGGTCGGGATGCCCCCAGAGAGGTCAAGACGGCCCCAGTGAGGTCGAGACTGCCCCAGTGAGGTTGGGATGGCATCTGTGAGCTGGAATGGCCCTGGTGAGGTTGAAAAGGCCCCAGTGAGGTCAGCACAGCCCCGGTGAAGTTGAAATGGCACCAGTGAGGTCAGGACGGCCCCGGTGAGGTTGAAACGGCTCCAGTGAGGTTGAAACGACCCGGGTGAGGTCGGGACGGCCCCGGGGCG
>NW_006284014.1:307552-310131 GCF_000327345.1 Myotis davidii
GTCGAGACAGCACCGGTGAGGTTGAAACGGCCCTGGTGAGGTTGGGACGGCCCCGGTGAGGTTGAAACAGCCCCGGTGAGGCTGGGATAGCCCCGGTGAGGCCGAAACGGCTGTGGTGAGGTCGGAATGGCCCCAGTGAGGTTGAGACGGCATCTGGGGCCGGAATGGCCCCGGCGAGGTCGAGACGGCTCCAGTGAGGTTAGGACGGCCCTGGTGAGATCGGGACAGCCTGGTGAGGTTGAAACAGCCCCGGTGAGGCCGAAAAGGCCCGGGTGAGGTTGAGACGGCATTGGGGCTGGAATGGCCCCGGCGAGGCCGAGATAGCCTCAGTGAGGTCGAGATGGCCCCGGTAAGGTCGGGACAGCTCCAGTGTGGTTGGGACGAATCTGGTGAGGTTGAAACAGATAATGGGGACCAGTATAGACTGATTAACAGGGGTAGATGCAGAGGCAGAGCAGCATTGAACAGACTGTCAAACTACAGTGGGAACCTGGGAGGGTTTGGGTGGGTGGGTTAAGAGATCAACTGAAGGACTTATATGCATGTATATAAGAATAACCAATGGACACAAGACACTAGGGGGTAGGGGAGGCCAGGGGAATGTCAAGGGGTGGGGAAAAAAAAAGAAAAAAACAGAAAATTAGCTCACCACTCAGCTTTATTTTCATCTGTCAAATAGATAAAAAAAATCTTAATCTCATAAAACTGATGTGAAGATTAAATTATAACACTAACACAGTTACTGGCACATTAACAAATCTTGATTATCTTCCTTTATAAAAGTATTTATGAAGGAAGCAGAGGAGGTACAGTGCAGGGAAAGGCAACAGTCTCTTATTTGCTAGAGAATAAAGAAAAATGGAGAGATCTAAAATGGCGGCGGTATAGACGGACGTGTCCCGTGCCTTGTCCTGGAGCAGATAGGGTGAGCAGCTGAAACCAGTACCATCCAGCCCAAATTGGCAGAGGAGATTCAGCTGGGAGACAGTTTGCAGCCGGGAAAGACAGAGGACTCCAGGAGAAAGGGGGGGCTGTTGGAGACTGCCAGATCGGGCTTCCCTAACCGGGCAGCCTCCACTGCTGCTGAAATCTTCCAGAGCGGCCGGCTCAGCCGCGGAGACCGCGCTGTCTTGAGCGGCTGATATTGAAGCATATACATCCAGAGACCCTGCAACCATGGCATCCAGGGATCATCTCAAGTAGTGCGACTATGTGGACTCAGACAAGCCCTGCTCCTCCTCACGGAAAGGTCAGATTTCACCTAAAGGTGCAGTTTGCAATCCAGGTTGGAGAGAGGAACACACGCGGGGAACTCTGCGCCCCACAAAGTCCCCGACCATTGGGGCCAGAGTGATCCGTGAGTGTGGAAGGGGTCCCACAGGGCTGCTGGCAGAAGGGAACTCTAAAAATAAGTCCATAGCTGGACTGGGTGCAAAAAGGCACCCTCGGATTTTGCCAGTGTGCCGGCTGCTTAGTGCCAGGGGAGAGAGGACGTGTGGAAGAGACTACGCACAGAGCTGGACAGTGGAGGGTTGTCAGTTCGCGCACCTTCTCTGGCTCTTTTTTCTCTCTCTCTCCCCCTTAAATCTCTGTGTTTGATTATTAAACCCAATACATAGGATCACCCAATTGGGGTCACTCACAGAGACTGCAGGGGAAAGTTGTTATTGTGAAACCTGGGAATCATAGTGGGGAGTAACGATCAAAGAACCAGTTCCGGGGCAGTCGACTCTCCCAAACCAGTATTAAGCGTGATAGGGAAAACAAAACCTAACTACTGGCTAGAGAGGACTTAGAGCCTTGGAGGTCAATCCAGAAACACTGCCACACAGGGGCTGAACCACAAACTGACTCTTCTGTAAACAGAAATAAAGGCAGTCTGGGAAACAAATACTGCCTGCTTTAAAATCAGGACTGTGGTTTACAACACGGAGGAACAGTGTATTGCAGGGAACTTCAACACTCTCCTGAATACCTGACAGGACTAAGGTGTGCCAAACAGTAGAGTAGAGGAATTGAAGGACCTTCACTACTGAACATTTTTTTTCCCACCTTTTACTCAAGAAACTAATTTGTTTTCTTCTTCGTCACCTGATTTTACCTTTTTAATTACTACATTTTTATTTTTAACCAGTATTATTACTACTACCATTTTACTTTTTTTATAGTGTCATTTTATTTTCTCTTTATTTTATTTTGGGATTAGTGTTCTACATTCTATTTTCATCTTCCCTTTAGTGTCATTTTACTCTACCTCAACTTTACCTTTATGCCAAAACACTCTTCCTCACTTTTCCCCTTTGGCTGTCCTGTTTCTCTTACCCTATTCCTGCTTTAGATTTTTCTTATTCCTTCTTTTTACCCCCTATTAAAGTTTCACCCTACTTATATATCTAATTTCCAATCCCCTGCTCTAAATCCATATACACCTCTCTCTTCTCTTTCTTCACTATCCAAATTTTTTTTCTCTCTCTGTCGTTTTGTTGTTTGCTTCATTGTTGAGTATATTGGGTTTTTTTATGCTTATTTGTGAGATTGTTTTGCCCTTTCTTTTTCTGTTGATCGCCCCCCCCCCCCCC
>NW_006284014.1:310269-315696 GCF_000327345.1 Myotis davidii
CTTCTCCCCATAGAAATAGTTTCTTCCCCTCTTCTATTTCATTCTCTTTCTTTTCTCTCTTACTTTTTTTCCTTTTCCCAACTTCATTTTTGCACTCATTTTCTTTACTTTTTCTCTTTTTTCTTTTTCTCTTCTTTCTTCCTTATCCCCTAATTCTCTTTGCTATGGTGGTCACCTTTATTTGGGGTTATTAGTATCGTGAATAAGAGATCAACCGAAGGACTTGTATGCATGCATATAAGCATAACCAATGGAGGCTGGGGGATTGTCAAGGGGGGGGGGGGGAGGAAAGGAGACATATGTAATACTCTTTGTAATACTTTAAGCAATAAAAAAAAAAGAAAAAAAGGAAAATGGAGTGGAAGACACGTAATAACAGATTTATAATATTTTCTTACCTTGACTGCGTAACTATTAAGTGGATCTTTTGCATATGAAGCTGTGTAGTAAACTGCATCACCTGCCTCACAACATGGCTTGTCATTGGTTAGCCTGAAGTCTGACCAGCTGTCCATCCCAAAACGGAGTTTGTCTTTCTGCCCAGCCATAAAGAGGTCTTCACATTTAATAGCCAATTTCTTTAAGGCATCTGTATGAAGGCTTCGGATTTTTCCCACCACTTCTTCCCGATTCTCAAGTCCTCGATAAAGTGCATGTCTCTGTGGCTTCTGGATACCTTGGCCCTGTCTCCAAGAGGGACCACGTTGACTGGACAGGGACTCCATACTGTTGGAAAATCTATCCTTAATATTTAGAGTGGTTAAACTGGAGATGCTGTTTGCTGCTGGTCGCTCCTTGTGTAAAGGTCTCTCTAAGGAGTCATAAGACTCAGTGTCCAGTCCCTTGAGTTCATAACTGATGGAAGAGCAAGCACTGCTGGCATCCCAGTTGGGATCGATATCATAGGTGGGATTAGTCATGACAGAAAGACTAGTTTCCATGGATTTTTGGAGGTCTTTGGAGATTGGCTCTGTGTTGGCTCTTAAGATCATCTTCTTTGGCAGTGGGGGTGGTTCAGCTTGGGAAGCATTAGGTGCTTCTTGGTCTGTTTTCTCACCAAAGATTATGGCATCATCCAAAGCCCCCTTAGGCTGCCGTGGATGCTTGGGAGGTATCATAGCTGCTCTAGATTGCCCTGCATTGTTTTAAAACAAACAAAGAAAAAAAGAATAAGTAAAGTTTTCATTACTGTTACATAATTGAAACTTAAGCAAAAAGAAGTAAGGTGGCCATAAGAATGTAAGAAGTCAATGCCTTAATTCAAAATAATAGAAGAAAACAACCAAATGAACAACTAGTTAAATATTAAAGGTAGAGCTTAATACTTGGTAGGAGCAATAAATGTGAAAATGTCTCAGTATTTCTGTGCCAGAGGAACAGGGTGATGGGCTTTGTTTTAAAAAAGGAATCCAGATTCTCCAATCCTGACCCCAAGAGTGCTGTATTTTCCACACTAGGATACTAAGGAGTCAAAGACACTAAAATAATTGTGTTGTGGAAGAATAGAGATAATAGCATTTATGAGTAAAAAAATACTGGGGAGCATTATTAAAAACAATTGAAACTATCAATGAGACCACTAAACTGGTCCTCAGGAGATACTATTCTATACTTTTAACTTTGTCCTAAAGTTATCTTATATTCTGTACAACACTTGCCATTTTCAATCTAACACATATGAATATGATTTCATAAACTATGTTCTTTTATTTCACTACAGTGATGGATTCTGGCACTGCTTAAATTGGTCTATGTATAAGATCCAGTGACTGTGGTATATATAAGCAATTAACAGCTGTTCCAAATATCATTCACACACTCATATAATTCTGTTTTATTGGGGAGGGGGCACATAAACTGTGATTTGAGAGATGCTAGTTCTGAACATCTCTGACAAGTCCTAGTTACAGAACCAATCACTTCTGATTCCTTTCCAGTATTTATGCTTAGAAGAAGATAAAACAAACATGTATGTGATCAATGACATCGTCGGGGCTTATTGTATATGGAATAGGAAGCATTATCTTTTTTTTTAAGACAGAGAAATATACCATGAAACTTTTATTTAAAGCTATTAAAATTAGTAATGTTACTGACACCTCAACTTAATATCTCACAGTTAGAGCATACTGCTCTATTACAGGTTGAATGATGTCCCTTCTCCCAAAATATGTTGAAATCCCAATCCCTGGTACCTGTGAATGTAACCTTATTTGGAAATAGGGTACTTTTAGAGGTGATGAAATTAAGATGAAGTCATTAGGGTGGGCCCCAATCCAATATGACTGGTATCCTTATAAGAGGCAAAACGATACATGAAAACAGATACACAGGGAGAACACCAGAAGCAGAAATTGGAGTAATGCATCTGCAAGCCAAGAACTCCAAGGATTGATGGCTACCACAAGATACTAGGAAGAGATAAAGAAGTATTCTACCCTGAGTCCTAGTGGGAGCATGGCCTTGAAAGCACCTTGATTTCGGGCCCCTAGCTCCAGAACTGTGTGAGAATAAATTCCTCTTGTTTCAGGTGACCCAGTTTGTGGTACTTTGTTACAGCAGTCCTAGGGAACTAATACATGTTCTTACTGATGATCAGACAGAATAGAAGGCACTGATGGTCCTGAGGATGATAATGACCTAAAATGGTGGTTTGTTTAATTAAAAATATGTCCTTGTAGCAATGCCAAGGGTAAGCACCAATATGAACTGTGATTGTAATAACAATATATTTCACTTCCCATGCATGCAACTCTGCTCAAGAACATCTAATAGTTTATACAAACTATGGCAATATATAGGGTTAGGTCAAAAAAAGGTTTACAGTTATGGGTATACAGACCACTTTATTCTTTTATTATTATTTATTATTATATTATTTTCCATAAGAAAAACAGTAAACCTACCATTGGTCCACCCTGTATATAGCAACACTAAAAACCCCATTTCTCCACCAATGGTATGTAGCAATTTTTTAAACAAGGATTACATTACATATAAACAAAAATATTTATACTAATAATAGAGGAATATGCAAATTGTCATCACAGTAATGACTGAACAGCAGGCTGCTTGGGGAGACAAGGCCGGCAGAGGGGTTAGTGAAGGACGACCAAACGACTAAACAGCAGGCTGTGTGGGGCGACCAGGCTGGCAGAGGGGTAAGTGAGGGACGACCAAATGACTGAACAGCAGGCTGAGTGGGATAACCAGGCCGGCCGGAGGCGGGGGGCGGGGTGGGGGCAGTTAGGGGCAATCAGGAAGGCAGGCAGGTGAGCAGTGAGGAGCCAGCGGTCCTGGATTGTTAGAGGGATGTGTGACTGCCAGTTTAGACCTAATTTCATGCACCGGGCCTCTAGTGTAAATACAGACAGCATGAGAATAAGAGGAAGAATATGACAATGCTAAACTCTAAGAGGGCCGGGATGTTTGTTTTACTCATTTTTTGTATCTTTATGTTAGCAACAGGGCCAGGATATAATAGATGCTCAATAAATATTTTTTGAATGAGTAAGGAATAAATATTTAGGGTTGCAAGAGCAAAAGTGATACATTTGTATAGTTATCTAGAACAAGGAAAGATTCTGAATTATCAATTTTAAAAATTTCCAAAAGGAAAAGCCCAGGACCATAGGGCTTCAGTGATAAATTCGACCAAACATTTACTGGTAAAGAAATATTAATACCAATCCTTGCCCTACCAGTTTGGCTCAGTAGATAGAGTGTCAGCCTATGGACTAAAGGGTCTCGGGCTTGATTCCAGTGAAAGGCACATGCCTGGGTTGTGGGCTCGATCTCCAGTAGACGGCGTGCAGAAGGCAGCCAATCAATGATTCTCTCTCATCATTGATGTTTCTCTTTCTCCCTCTCCCTTCCTCTCTGAAACCAATAAAAACATATTTCAAAACAAACAAACAAAAAACAATCCTTCACAAACTCTTCCAAAAAATAGGAGGGAGGAACACTTCCTAACTTGGAATCTATGTGATCAATATCACCTACATACCAAAAACCAGATAAAGACATCACAAGAAAACTAGAGACTAATATCCCTTATGTATATAGACACAAAAATCCTCATGAAATACTAGCAAGCTGAATCAAGCAACATATAAAAAGGACAATCCAGGACCGCTGGCTCCTAACTGTTCACCTGCCTGTCTGCCTGATTGCCCTAAACTGTCCCTGCTGCCAGCCTGATGACCCCTAACCGCTGCCTCCTGCCGACCTGGATGCCCCCAACTGCCCCCCCCCCCAGGCTGGTTGCCCCATGCAGCCTGCTGCTCAGTCATTTGGTGGTCCCTCACTAAACCCCTGCTGGCCTGGTCGCCCCATGAAGCCTGCCATTCAGTCATTTGGTTGTCTCTCACTAACCCTCCTGCAGACCTTATCACCCCACGCAGCCTGCTGTTCGGTCATTGGTCTCTGGTTGTTTTGGTCCCGACGCTCCATGACTTTTTATATATTAGGATTACTAAAATTCTGAGGCACACCAAAAATATATTTTTTGTAGATCTGAGAAAAAAACAGGTATAATTTTGATTGATTAAAAAATAAAGTAATTATCTACCTTTTCTGCTCCAAAGTGAGTTTTTAAAAGACCAGGTGCCTATACTTGTATATAAGGATTTCTGGTACCAAGAATTAACCAATCAGACACAGTCTTATTATGTGACATGACCAATAAGATGCAACTATATTATATGATCTATACATTTATGGTTCAAGACAGGGCATTCACACTGGACAGCTATTACTATATTGGTTGTCATTTTTAAATTTGACAATCTAAGGCAGTGGTTCTCAACCTTCCTAATGCCATGACCCTTTAATACAGTCCCTCATGTTGTGGTGACCCCCAACCATAAAATTATTTTCGTTGCTACTTCATAACTGTAATTTTGCTACTGTTATGAATTGTAATTTAATATCTGATATGCAGGATGTATTTTCATTGTTACAAATTGAACATAATTAAAGCATAGTGATTAATCACAAAAACAATATGTAATTATATATGTGTTTTCCGATGGTCTTAGGCGACCCCTGTGAAAGGCTCATTCAACCCCCAAAGGGGTTGCGACCTACAGGTTGAGAACCGCTGATCAAAGGCAAAAGAGGTTAGTGACCCTGACTAAATCATCAGGTATTGCATGTTTTAAAATTCTTGTGGCACACTGGTTGAAAATCACAGCTATACACCATGACAGAGTTGTATTTATCCCCAAAATACAAGGTTGGTTTAACATCTGAAAATTGATGGAATATACCATGTAAACAGAAAAAAAGGGAGAAAAACCCTCATATGATCACCTCAATAGAGGCAGAAAAGCATCTGATAATATCCAACGTATTTTCATGATAGAGACACTGAACAAAATAGGAAAATAAGGGAACACCCTCAACCTGATAAAATGCAAAAAAAAA
>NW_006284014.1:335091-344740 GCF_000327345.1 Myotis davidii
AATCACAAAAACAATATGTAATTATATATGTGTTTTCCGATGGTCTTAGGCGACCCCTGTGAAAGGCTCATTCAACCCCCAAAGGGGTTGCGACCTACAGGTTGAGAACCGCTGATCAAAGGCAAAAGAGGTTAGTGACCCTGACTAAATCATCAGGTATTGCATGTTTTAAAATTCTTGTGGCACACTGGTTGAAAATCACAGCTATACACCATGACAGAGTTGTATTTATCCCCAAAATACAAGGTTGGTTTAACATCTGAAAATTGATGGAATATACCATGTAAACAGAAAAAAAGGGAGAAAAACCCTCATATGATCACCTCAATAGAGGCAGAAAAGCATCTGATAATATCCAACGTATTTTCATGATAGAGACACTGAACAAAATAGGAAAATAAGGGAACACCCTCAACCTGATAAAGTGCAAAAAACCAAGAGCTAATATCATACTTAACAGTAAAAAACTGAATATTTCCTGCTTAAAATCAGGAACAAGACAAGTATTTCCATTCTTGTCACTTCTGTTCTACACTGTACTGAAAACCTGGACAAAGAAACTAGGAAAGAAAAAAATTAAAATAGTGACATCATCTTATATATATAAAAGCTAAGGAATCCACAAAAAACTGTTAGGACCAATATACCAGAGTTTAGTAAGGTTACAGAATATAAAATCAATATAAAAATTAATTATATTTCTATATACAAGCAAAGAGCAACATAAAATTAAGTTAAGAAAACAATTCCACTTCCAACATCATCAAAAAGAATAAAGTATTTAAGAATTAACTTAACAAAAGACGTGTGAGATTTACACACTGTAAACTATCAAGCATTGCAAAAAGTAAATTAAAGATCTAAAAAAATAAAAAGATGTATGTTAAGATGGAAATACTACCAAATTGGTGTAAAAATTCAATGTAATTCCTATATCTCCGCTGGCTTTCTTGCAGAAATTGACAGGATGATCCTAAAATTCACATGGAAATACAAGGGATCTAAAGTTGCACCCCCAATATTTTTTTGAAAGAGAACAGTGCTTTTGAACTCACATTTACTGATTTCGAAACTTACTTGAAAATGACAGTAATCAAGATTGAGGAATACTATCATAGAAATAGAAATATAGATGAATAAAATAAAATTCAGAGTCCAGAAATAAAACCTTATATTTATGGTCATCAATTTTAAACCAGGACACCAAGATAATTCAGTGGGAAATAGTTTTTTTCAGCAAATGGTGCTGGGACAACTGGATATTTATGTACAAAAGAACAAAGCTAACTCCTACTTCATACTAAACATAAAAATTAACTCAAAATGTACCAAAAAGCTAAAATTATAAAACTCTTAGAGGAAAACATAAAATAAATACTTTCTACCTTTTGTTATGTAATGGTTTCTTAGATATAACACCTAAAGCACAAGCAACAAAAGAAAAATTAAATTGGAATTCATAAAATTAAAAATTTTTATGCTTCAAAGGAAAATTTCAAGAAAATGAAAAGACAAACCATAGAATGGTAGAAAATATGTGTAAATTATGTATCGGAAAAGACTTGTATTCAGAATTTCCAAATAGAGAATCCAAGATGGTGGCCGACAGGGAAGCAGTGAGGGAGAATGTGAGTGAGGGAGTGAAAGGGGAGTGTGTGAACGTGTGGGGCATGCGTGTGTGTGTGTGTGTGTGTGTGTGTGTGTGTGTTTGTGAGAGAGAGAGTGAGTGAGGGACAATTATATCCCACGGGACTTTTAGAGACTGACGGACCAGGCTCCCCTAGCTGGGCAGCCTCTCCTGGGGCAGCTGGCTCTGCCACAGAGGCTGTGCCATTTTTAAGGGGAGAGCAGCTGTGACTGGGAGTTCAGGCTCACCTCCTCCCGGGGAGCCCTCAGATACCACTTGGGACCCTACAGCCACACCGGCCAGGGACCGCCTCGGCTGTGAACCCACAAACACCGAGACTCCAGCCTCCCTGGCCACAGACTTTTAAAACATTTGTCTGGGGGAGACAAAATGATGGTCGAATAGGTGGACATGTCCTGTGCCTTCTCATGGAGGAGATAGAACAACTAAATTGAATAATATCCACTTGTAATTGGCAAATTAAACACAGCTGGTGAAACAATCTGTGGCCAGAAAGATCAGAGTACGCCTGGATCAGGGATCTGGGCTGGAGAGAGAGACACCCAACTACTGGAATGAGAGGGTCAGAAGGAAACTGAGCTGAACGAAGTCAGCGTCCTTAGGGGACATGCATAACACTTGACTGTGGATGGGGATCCGCAGGGATGCTGGCAGCCAGGGACTCTAGATCTAAGTCCACAGCCATGGGAGGCTGTGCCCAGAAAGGCAGCTGAAGTTCTGCACCAACCGTGCAGTGCAGGAAGGGGAGAGATGCGCAGTAGCTCAGTTGCTCTGTCTTTATACTTTCCTTGCTTTTACTCGCTAAACCCAGTACATAGGATCTTTTAATTACAAATATTCACCGAGGCTAAAATGCAGGTGGAGGTGATTTTGTGGAGGCTGGGGAGCAAGACAGGGAGAGGTGACGAGGAATCCAGCTCTGGGACACTCCAGTCCCTCCAACTATAAATAGCCATTTTTCTCCTGAAGAGCCAGCCCTTCCTACCAGCACAGCTGCACCCAGCCTTGAGCTCTGCAGGGAAACAAGGATTCTGAATATCCTCAAGGAGCCCTCAAGGACTGCGTTGAGGGGCCATTTGATCCCAGAAACTAATACAGCAACACCCTCACCTACAGCCTGTGTCAGAAATAGATGCTTGTGTAAATATGACTGAAAGCAGGCAAACAAAGCGGACAGATTGGTCTTGCCTGGTTGAAATCAAGGCAGGCACAGAGGAGGGGTGGATCACTGGGAACTTCAACACGATGCCGACTACCTAACAGGAAGCTGATAGGTGGCAGAAAGAGCAGTAGAGAGGGGTCTTAAACCAGACCCATGGGACATTAAAACTCAGCTGAAGTGAGCACACTTCCCTACTTCAACTTTTTATTTTTTATCTTTTACTTAAGAAAGAAAAGAAGCTCTGACCGGTTTGGCTTAGTGGATAGAGCATCGGCCTGCGGACTGAAGGGTCCCGGGTTTGACTCCAGTCAAGGGCATGTACCTTGGTTGCGGGCAAGTCCCCAGTGGGGGGTGCGCAGGAGGCAGCTGATCGATGTTTCCTATCAATGTTTCTAACTCTCTAGCTTTTCTTCCTCACTTTTCCCTTTTTCATCCTGTTTCTCTTCTCCTGTTCCTGCTTTTTAGTTTTCTTCTCTCCTTTTTTTATACCTTGTTAAAAATTGATCTTCTTTATCTGTTTTAATGAAGCATTACTATTATGGTAGTCTCTGTTGGCTTACTCATATATGTAATTTTCTCTCCCCTGCTCCAAGTCCATGCACCATTCTCCTTTTCTTTGCTAGCCAATTTTTTTATTTCTCTTTTTTTATGCTGTTGTTTTTCCTTTCCTCGCTTGCTCTCTTCTTCTCCTAATTGCTTAGTTTCACTTATCAAACTTAAACCTATTTGCTTTCTATCCTATTCTCCATTTCCAAAAATAGATAAATATATAGACAGATTAAAGAAATTAAAAAATTTAATTAATTTTTTAAAATTTATTATTTTGCTTTTTACTTTTCTCCTTATTCACTCATTCTCTTTCTACCTCCTCTATACTAAATTGTGGCCATTCCCCTATTCATTCAATTCCTTTATTTTACTTTACTGAAATAACCTCTGCCTCTTGAGATTCAGTTCCCCCCCTTTTTTTCTGGGTGTTTGTTGTTTGCACTTCTTGGTTTATTTGTTTTGTGGAGTTTTCTCCCCATCTACATATATTTTTCCCCTTCTTTTTTCTTATTTCACGTACTTTTCCCCCTTTAATCTCAATACCATTTTTGTGCTCTTTTCTTTGCCCTAATTCTCTTGCCTCTGGTGATCACCTTTATTGGGGTTATCGGTGTTGTGATTACATGCATGTTTTGTGCCCTCCGTGTTGCGTCTTGTCGAGCTGTAATTTGTGCCTTTTGGTCAACATGGCAGAGAGGCATAACCAGACACCCTGAGAGGAGTAAAAATGGGGAGACAAAAAAACAGCACCCATGTGAAAATTAAAAAAAAGAAATCATCAGAAAAGAAAGTAAACAAAAGGGAGGTAAGCACTTTGTCAGAGAAGGAATTCAGAGCAATGATCAATAAGGATGCTGAAAAGGATGGAAAACAAATTCAATAACATGTATAAGAATCAAGAGGAAATGAAAAAGAACCAAGAAGAAATGAAGAATGACATAACTGCAATAAAGAACATAATAGAAAGCATAAACAGTAGACTAGAAGAAGCTAAGGATTACATTAGCAAGCTAGAGAACAAGGTAGGAAAAAACATCAAGCAGAGCAGCAACTGGAAAAAAAACATAAAAAGCAGGAGGAGAACCTAAAGGAGCTTTGCAAAAACAGGAAATGAAACAACATCCACATAATAGGAGTAGCAGAAGGAGAGGAAACTGGGCAAGGAATAGAAAACCTGTTTGAAGAAATAATGACAGAAAACCTCCCAAATACTGGGAAGAAAAAACTCACACAGTTCAAGAAGCACACTCAGTTCCAAACAAGGTGAACTACAAAAGACCGACAACAAGACACATCATCATTAAATTGGAAAATATCAACGACAAAATAAGAATCTTAAAGGCTGTAAGACAGAGACAGACAGTTACATACAAGGTATCTCCCATTAGACTATCAACTGATTTCTCAACAGAAACATATCAAGACAGAAGGGACTGGAATAAAATATACAAAGTGATGCAAAGCAAGGGACTAAATCCAAGAATACTATACCTAGCAAGGCTATCATTCAAAATTGAAGGTGAAATAAGGAGCTTCATAGACAAAAAAAGGCTAAGGTAATTTAATACCACCAAGCCATCATTGCAAGAAATGCTAAAAGGACTGATGTAAAAAGAAGAAGTAAAAGGGAAGAAGGAACACAGGCATAAAGAATAAAAATGGCAACAAACAAGTACCTATCAATAATAACCTTAAATGTAAATTGGTTAAATGCTCCAATTAAAGACATAGGGTAGCTAAATGGATAAGAAACCATGACCTATATATCTACTGTCTAGAAGAGACCCACCTTCAGAAAAAAGGACTCAAACAGACTGATAGTGAAGGCATGGAAAAAATTTTTGTAAGCGAATGGAAATGAAAAAAAAAAAAAGCTTTTGTAGCAATACTTATATCTGACAAAATAGCCCTAAAAGTGAAGGGAAAAATAAGAGATAAGGAAGGCCACTTCATAATACTAAAGGGAGCAATTCAAAAAGAGGCTATAACTCTGGTAAAAATATGCACCCAATACAGGAGCACCCAAATACATAAAAAAAACTTCTGGAAGATATCAAGAGAGAGATTGACAGCAATACAGTCAGAGTAGGGAATTGTCATACCCCATTGACACCACTGAATAAATCCTCTAAACAAAAAATCAGCAAAGAAACATCAATCCTAAATGACTCACTACACCAGATGGACTTAATTGACATCTTCAGAACATTTCACCCCAAAGTAACAAGAATAAACATTCTTCTCAAGTGCACATGGGACATTTTCAAAGATAGACCACATATTGGGACCACAGGAAAGTCTCTTCAAATTCAAGGAGATAGAAATGATATCAAGCATCTTCTCAGATCACAATGGATTAAAATTAGAAATAACCTACAATAAAAACAATTAAAAAAAATCAAACACTTAGAAGCTGAATAGCATGCTATGAAATAATGATTGGGTTACCAAATAGATCAAAGAAGAAAAAGCATCCTGGTAACAAACAGCGATGAAAACACACAACAATCCAAAATCTATGGGACACAGTGAAAGCAGTCCTGAGAGGGAAGTTAATAGCTCTACAGGCCTACCTCAAAAAAAAAAGAGAAAAAATGGTAATTATCTAACCCTACAACTTAAAGAATTAGAGAACAACAAGAAAAGCCCAGAGTAAGCATAAGGAAGAAAATAAATGACATAGATATAAAAAAACAAACAAACAAACAAAAAACAAATATAACAAAAAAAACAAAAACAAATAAAAAAGATCAATAAAACCAAGAGCTGGTTTTTTGAAAGTTTAAAATAAGATTGATGAACCTCTTGCCAGGCTCACCAAGAAACAAACAGATAGGACCCAAATAAACAAAATCAGAAATGAAAGAGGTAAAGTAACAACTGACCCCACAGAAATTCAAAGGATTGTAAAAAAATACTATGAACAAGTCTAGTCCAACAAACTACACAACCTAGACAAAATGGACATATTCTTAGAAAAAAATACAAGCTTCCAAAACTCAATCAGGAAGAATAAAAAAACCTGAATAGGCCGATAAGTAGTGATGAAATTGAAGCAGTAATCAAAAATCTTCCAATAAACAAAAGCCCTGGACTGCAGAGCTGTACAGGGGAGTCTACCAAACATTCAAAGAAGAACTAAAATCTATCCTCCTCAGACTATCCCAAAAATTTTAAGAGGAAGGCACACTTCCAAGCTCTTTTGATGAAGCCAGCACTATCCCAATCCCAAAACCCGATAAAGACACTAGAAAGTAAGAAAGAGAACTACAGGCAATATCCCTGGTGAACATAGATGCTAAAATCCTCAACAAAATTCTAGCAAATTGGATCCAGCATTACATTAGAAAGATCAAACACCATGACCGAGTGGGATTTATTCCGGGGATGCAAGGATGGTACAATATCCACAAATCAACAGAAGTGATGTAGCACATAAACCAACTGAGAGACAAAAATCACATAAGCATATCAACGGATGCAGAAAAAGCATTTGACAAAATCCAATACCCTTTCTTGATAAAAACTCTCAACGAAGTGGGAATAGAGGGATCATACCTCAACGTAATGAAAGCCTTGTATGACAAACCTACGGCCAACATCATACTCAATGGGCAAAAACTAAAACAATTTCCCCTAAGAACAGGAACAAGACAGGGATGCCCACTCTCACCACTCCTGATCAATACTTTGAATTTCTGTGGGGTCAGTTGATCAACATAGTACTGGAAGTGCTAGCCATAGCAATCAGACAAGAAGAAATATAAGGCATCCAAATGGGAATAGAAGAAGTAAAACTATCATTATTAGAAGAATTCCAGGTGTTTTCTTTCAGAGTTTGAAGTGAGTAGGTGATACTCCAGATAAATGAGAAATGTGGATGTGCAAAAAGAAAACTGAGGCATGACTTATATAATTCCGTCATTAGGAAACCCCTGAATTAAAGCCTCATATTACCTACTACCAAATACTTCATCTCTAATCCATCCTCACATGGCAGCCTGCAGAATAGATATTCTAAAATACACATCTAGGCACTTCCAGTCAAAGTAGCAGACTAAGGAAATGCTGTACTCATTCCTCCCATGACCACATCAATATTACAACGTAATATTTGTTTAGCTCCTCTTCATTCCACCTGAAGAGGAGCTAAACAGAACTCCTATGACTAAAGATATATAGAAGAAACCTCAGCAAGACTGGTAGGAGGGGTAGCACTGCAAAACAGGTTGATCCCACACCTATTTGCAGTGGTGAAAAATTGGAAGGGATAGCTTGCCTGGTGGTTCCAGCCCCATACCAGATTCCCCAGCCTGGAGCACCAGTGCCAGGAACAAGTGTCCCCAAAACATCTGGCTATAAAAATCAGCAGAGACTGTGACCAGATGAGAAGGGGGGTTGCTATAGACCAGGGGTGGGCAAACTTTTTGACTCGAGGAACACAATGGGTTCTTAAACTGGACCGGAGGGCCGGAACAAAAGCATGGATGGAGTGTTTGTGTGAATTAATATAAATTCAAAGTAAACATCATTACTTTTATTTTTAGTTTTATTCATTTCAAATGGGCCGGATGCGGCCCGCAGGCCATAGTTTGTCCACGGCTCCTATAGACCCAGGCATCCTCTTAGAGGGCCTGAGCACAGACTCACTCATGAACACTCGCCCTCAGCTTCAGTAAAGGGACAGCAGTCCAAAAGTACCAAGGGAGGAACTGAATTATCTGGCTTCAGGGTGAGGGTTGAACAGGCACCTCTCTACAGGACTGAAGGGCTGGCAGGCACCATTATTCCTTTGTTAAGCCCACACCGTCCCAGCCTGAATATGCAGGTGGGTGCCAAATCTAAGATCTCCATTAAATGGCTAACCTCAGGTATCCCACTCTGATGACTCCCTTAGGCTTTGCCCTACCTAACACAGGCAAAGGCCCAAAACTCTTTCAGAGGCTGTTCCTCCTAAGTGGCTGGGCTTGGCCCATGCTGCAGACTTTTCTAAAATCTCTCAAAGGTCCACAAACCCCAAATGAGCAGTGCATGGCCTTGATGTGCCCTGTATCTCATGCTAAGTAACCCCACAGCATAGCTTCTCCCAGATGTTTCCAAGCCCATCACTGGTGACTACCAACCACAGGATTACTTGTAGCTCCCATTAGGTGGTTCCAGGCCAGGCACTGGTAGCAATTGACCTGGGGCTGTACCTGAGCCCTACCTAAAAGGCCCCAGAACCAACACACCTGTTGGCTCACTTTATATCACACCAGAACACTACCCAATGAGCTCCATAAATGCCATACCCAAAGGGTGGAATAAAAAGGCATTGGACCTCACTAAAATAAACCCTGCTCTGTGGGGTTAGCACTTGCACAACAGCTTATCTGCTGCAGTTGCAACCAGTTCTCATAGCCATTGAGCCTGAGTGGCAATCCTACCTACTTACATGCTAAGAGCAATCAAAGCTCAACTAAAACAGAAGGGCACACACAATGACACAAGGAACACAAGCTACTGGACTGGGAAGACTATGCCACTGGTCCCCATTGGACACCTACTAACTATATAAGGCCACCATGCCAAAATTAAGAGACATAGCAGATCTACTTAATACATAGAAACAAACACAGGAGGCAGCCAAAATAAGACAAAGAAATGTCCCAAATGAAAGAAGAGGACAAAACTCCAGAAAAAGAACTAAATGAAATAGTACCAAGCAATCTATTAGATACAGAGATAAAAAAAAAAAGTGGGAGTAAAGATGCCCAGGGGCCTGGCCGGCATGGCTCAGTGGTTGAGTGTCAACCTATGAACCAGGAGGTCATGGTTCAATTCCCAGTCAGGGCACATGCCCAGGTTGGGAGCTCGATCCTCAGTGTGGGGTGTTCAGGAAGCAGCCGATCAATAATTCTCTCTCATCATTGATTTCTCTCTTGTTCTCTCAATTCTCTGAAATCAATAAAAATATATATATTTTAAAAGATGCTCAAGGAACACAGGGGAAATATGGATGAACTTCAGTGAGAATTTACACAAAGAGACAGAAATCATAAAAAAGAACCAGTTAGAAATCTAATCTAATAAAAGAGAAACATGCAAATTGACTGCACCTCTGCTACATCCCAAGCCATGCCCACCAGCCAATCAGAGCAACTATATGCAAATTAACCCAACCAAGATAGGGGCCGGCAGCCTTTGAGCTGGAGCAAGCAGGAGGTTTGGTTGCTCCAGCAATGGAGGAAGCCAAGCTTCCCCTCTGCCCTGGCTGGCTGTGGCCTCCGCTCAAGGCAACAAAGTTTCAC
>NW_006284014.1:344857-350284 GCF_000327345.1 Myotis davidii
ACTGGCCAGGCACCCCAGTGGGGACCCCCACCCTGATCCAGGACACCCTTCAGGGCAAACCAGCCGGCCCCCAACCATGCACCAGGCCTCCATCCTATATAATAAAAGGGTAATATGCAAACTGACCCTAACAGAACGACTGGGAATGACTGGTCACTATGACACACTGACAACCAGGGGTCAGACACGCAATGCAGGAGCTTCCCTCTGGTGGTCAGTGTGCTCCCACAGGGGGAGCTCTGCTCAGCCACAAGCCAGGCTGACGGCTGCCAGTACAGCGATGATGGTGGGCGCCTCTCCTGCCTCCTCAGCAGCGCTAAGGATGTCTGAGTGCAGCTTAGGCCTGCTCCCCGCTGTCAAGTGGACATTTCCCAAGGGCTCCCGGGCTGCCAGAGGGATGTCTGACAGCCAGCTTAGGCCCAATCCTTGGGGCACGGGCCTCAGCCAGTAGGTGGTCATCCCCCGAGGGGTCCCAGACTGCGAGAGGGCACAGGCCGGGCTGAGGGACGCCCACAAATGCACAAATTTTTGTGCACCGGGCCTCTAGTTAAGAATATAAGAACTGAAATGAAGAGTACAATAGTAGAGCACTAGCCAGTTTGGCTCACTGGATACAGCATTGGCCTGTGGACTGAAGGATCCTAGGTTCAATCCCCAGTAGGGCTTGTGTAGGAGACAACTGATCAATGATTCTCTCTCATCATTGATGTTTCTCTCTCTCCCTCCTCTCTGAAATCAGTAATAAAAAAAAAAAGAGTACAACAGTAGATTAGATGGAGCAGAGGATCAAATCAGTAATTTGGAAGACAAAGTAGCAGGTGTTTCATACTTGCCAAGTAAACAGCAGGACTTTTTATGATGTGAGTTAGAATGTATAATTTGATTGTCCAACTTCTGCTCCATGGAGCAATATAAACCATCTCTCCAGGGAAATAAAGAATTTGGCTAAATTTAAATACTACATACATGGCATTTGCACTTACCTAAGTTGCTATATATTGCACTACAAGGATTCAGGTCTATAGGATCTGAAATGTCTTCTTTGTCCTCTTCCCTTTCCAGTTCAGGTATGGACAATGCTGGTGTGCAGCTTCCACCATCTTGCTTCACAACAACAGTTCTTGGATCCCAAGGAGAAAAATCCTCTGTCACTTCATGGCTCACATGACTGAAATAAATCAGAACACTGTCACACTGGTATTTAAAGGTCTTGCTAACAAAATGAACTGACAAACAAAATAAGACCTGTAGCATGGAGGGATGGAACAGACTGACATACCTCAATATGGGATGGGAGGATAAGGACAGATAACCAAAGAACTTATATGTATAGACCATGGACACACACAATAGGGTAATAAGTTCTGAGGGGTGGGTAGGGGGTGGGCAGAGGGGGTAGGAAATGGGATACATCTGTAATACTATCAATAATGAAACAAATATAACAATATTAATAAATAAAGAATATCTCTATACATAAAAAGTAAATTAATAAAAATAAAAGTCTTGCTAAATTTAGATTTATGGAAGGCATATACTTGCCATAAATGTAAATAACTGGCCCAATAATCCAGCAATGGGTCATAAGCCACAACATGCTTGTGTGAATATAAGTAGTCATTCATGCAGACTGATGCTTCTATTTATCTTGATTCATAGATATTGATCATTCAGTTTGGTAGAGGAAGTATGATAGTCACAGAAGGAAGATGTAGAATAGCAGGTAAAAACTGCAATAATTTTTTTTAAAGGTAGGAGGTGGCAATTACAGTGGTGGTAGAGGGAGTTGAATGCTTAATTTATTAAAGACAAATATACTCAAGTATTGAGCATATTTACTATATGATAGTACTACTACACTAAAATATACATTAAACACTTTACTATTTAGTATATAGTATTTACTGCACACTAAAGTATTTACTAAGGTATTTAGTAAAGAATCAGAAATAAAGTTGAGTTAGACTACAGTGGAACCTCCTTTCTCGAACTTAATTAATTTCCAAAGACTGTTCGAGAAGTGATTTGTTCAAAAACTGGATTCTTTCTTCCAATTAGAAATAATGTAAATAGAATTAATCCATTCCAAACCCCTAAATGATTCCACTTTAACTTTTCTTATATACAGTGCATGCTTAATGTAATATATATATATATACACACACACACAAACGTACTAGTGGCCCATTGCACAGATTCACGCAATAGGCCTTCCTTCCCCTGGCTGCTGGCACCAGTCTTCCTCCGGCACCTGGGATCCAGGCTTTTGGTCTGGCCGCAGCAGCGAGACTTGGCTTCTCTGCTCCGGCTGCTTGCAACTACTCCTTTTTTTCCCAGCTCCTCGAGCGGAGGCCAGGGCTGGCTGGAAGCCTGGGTTGCCCCCGGCAACCCAGACCACCAGCCACTCCTTGAGCGGAGCCCAGGCCCCAGCCACTCCTTGAGTGGTGCTCAGGGCGGGCTGGAAGCCTGGGGCACCCCTGGCAATCCAGGCCCCCAGCCACTCCTTGAGCGGAGTCTATGGCCAGTGAGAAGCTTGACTTCCTCTGTCGCCGGGAGCAACCCAAGCCTGCTGCTTGCTACAGCTCCGTGGCTGCTACCATCTTCAGTCATCTTCAGTATTTGCTCCACGCCTGTGTATGCAAATTAACCGCCATCTTTGTTGGGTTAATTTGCATAGTCGCTCTGATTGGCTGGTGGGTGTAGCCGAGTGGCAGAGTGATGGTTAATTTGCATGTTTCTCTTCTATCAGTGTAGATATATATAGAGAGAGCCAGCCACCGTAATGGCCATAATGCCCACTGTAGCCAGCGAACCAGCCAATCAGGGGGTGGGGCCGGCCAGCCAATGTCACAGACCATCCCCCCTGCCAGCCTGCCTCTGATTGGATTCTCCTACCCTGATCAAGGGTGGGGCAGCTGCCCAAACGCCCTCTCCTTTGCCCCCACCACCAACCCCACCCCCAATCAGCCAGCCCTACCATGATAGCCCTGAAAGCTCCTCCCCTGGCTGGCATGCCCCTGATTGCACTGCCCACCTTAATAGGGGGTGGCGCTGGGTGGCCAACCTTCTGCAGCCCCTATCCCTGTCTGCAACCCCTGGACCCCAATAGGGGGCGGGGCTGGCCGGCCAACCTCCTGCATCCTTCCTCCTGGCTGGCCACAACCCTGATGGGCCTCACCACCCTGATTGGCCTGAAGCCCCTCCCCCTGGCTGGCCCTGCCCCTGACGAGTCCCCAACCCAACAGTGGGCAGGGCTGGCCAGCCAACCTCCTGCAACCCCTCCCCCAACACAGCCCCCATCCCAGATTAGCCCCCCTACCCCATAGGGACAGAGCCAGTAGGCCCACCACCCACAGCCCTTCCCCATGGCTAGCCCCACGCCCAATAGGCCCCCCAACCTCAATCAGGGGCAGGTACCCCTGGCCAATTGCCTGTGACTCCGCCCTGATTGGGCCCCAATCAGGGTGGGCTAAATGGGCAGCTTCCCACCATCTCCTCCTCCAGACAGGCCTAGCCCTGACCTGCCCCAATAGGGGTCGGGCAAGCTGGACCCCACCTGTGTACGAATTCATGTACTGGGTCTCTAGTTTATAAATAAATACTTATTTTCCTAAATTTATCAAAACACCCCAAACTAGCTGAATTTTTAGTATATCACTACCTGGGAAATGCTATCACCAGCTAACTGCTTTCTGTTGGATAAATTAACAAAAGTTTTGCTACCTATTCAGTTGCATGTGAATGTTGTTTTGAGAGCACTTTCACACCCAAAGCAACATTAGCACTCTTTATGTTTTAAAATTGTGCTAAACACTGACTTTGCCAGCAATAAAAGCATTCTCTACTTTGTTGACAGAGAGACACTTTTTGTCACGCTGAGGTTGTCAGGTAGAAAACCAAAGTTTTGGTTGAAAAACCAAGACATTTCTTTCTGTGAACAACTTGGTTGAGAACCAAATTGATCGAGATGGGAGATGTTCAAAAAACGAGGTTTTGAAAAGATAAGGTGGAAAAAAAGAGACTCAAGCACAGCAGCAACTGGGGAAAAAAACTTAAAAAGCAGGAAAAGAGCCTGAGGGGGCTTTGGGACAAAATGAAATGAAACAACATCTGCATAATAGAAGTGCCAGAATGACAGGAAACAGCAAAGGAATAGAAAACCTGTTTGAAAAAATAATGACAGAAAACTTCCCTGATTTGGGGAAGAAAAAAGTCACACGAGGAGAGAAACCAAGATGGCGGCATAGGTAAACACCGGAAATTGCTGCCTCGCACAACAAATTCAAAAATACAACTAAAAGACAAAACGGACATCATCCAGAACCACAGGAAGGTTGGCTGAGTGGAAATTCTACAACTAGAAGGAAAGAGAAAAGCACACTGAGACTCAGAGGAGGTGTGGAAGTGCAGAGGTACGGGGGCGCATGTGGCAATGGTTGGCAACTAAGGACGTGGCTGTCTTTTTGAATTGGGAGGGAGTCACAAGTTCCCGACTGCTCTGAGCTCCAGTTCCGGGTGAGTCTCTAAGGACCTAGACTCATACGGGGAGAAACTGGACTGTCTGGCAGTGGGCAGAACTCATAACTCGAGGGTGGTTTCTCTTAAAGGTGCTTGCAGCGATTGCCAGGAAGGGCTGAGGATAAGCCATAGCTGCTGGCTCCGCCCTGTTGATTCTCTGAGACCCCGCCCCACCCAAGCTGTGGCAGAGGCTTTTGCATATAAATGCCCTGGCCCAGGGTCCTCAAACTACGGCCCATGGGCCACATGCAAATACAAATATTGTATTTGTTCCCATTTTGTTTTTTTACTTCAAAATAAGATATGTGCAGTGTGTATAGGAATTTGTTCATAGTTTTTTTTTAAACTATAGTCCGGCCCTGCAACAGTCTGAGGGACAGTGAAATGGCCTCCTGTTTAAAAAGTTTGAGGACCCCTGCCCTAGCCCTTTGCAATCTGGAAATTACCTAACGAACAGCAGCTGGGACAAACAGAGCCAGAACTTCCAAGAGAAGGTCCAAGGCCCCACAGCAGCTCACACTGCTTCACAGCTGGGCATCATATTGGCACCTCCAACCCCAAACAAGGAAGGGGAATCTGCAGATCTCCTCATAGCCCCTGCTGGGTAGTCTCAGGCAGAGGCGAAATTCGCACCTCCTTAGATCCAAGAGCCAGTGTACCTACTGGTTAGAGTGGGACCATCCAATTACAACTACTCAGATCCATAAAGGACACACTCAGGGGGCAGACTCAGTGAGCACCAAAGCCCCACTGAAGCAAGCAAGTCTTGTCCCAGAAAGGTGTCTTCAGCACAGAAGTTCTCCCACTGTAGATACAGCTGATTCTCTCAGCCAATTGGCCTGGAAGTCAATTCCTCCCAGTGGTACTTACAACAATCAAGGCTTAATTACAACAAGGCTGTGCACAAAG
>NW_006284014.1:350306-354273 GCF_000327345.1 Myotis davidii
GCAGAGACAAAGAAACAGGTCACAAATGACAGAAATGGAGGAAAGCAAACGACTGGATATAGAGTTCAAAACCACGGTTATAAGGTTTTTCAAGAATTTTCTAGAAACCGCCGATAAATTTAGTGAGACCCTCAAGAAATCTAGTGAGACCCTCGAGGTTATGAAAAAGGACCAACTAGAAATTAAGCATACACTGACTGAAATAAAGGATATTATGCAGAGTTCCAACAACAGACTAAAGGATCGCAAGAATCAAGTCAAAGATTTGAAATATAAAGAAGCAAAAAACACCCAACTGGGAAAGCAAAATGAAAAAAGAATCCAAAAATACTAAGATAGTGCAGGGAGCCTCTGGGACAGCTTCAAAAATACCAACATCTGAATTATAGGGGTGCCAGAAGAAGAGAGAGAGCAAGATATTGAAAGCCTATTTGAAGAAATAATGACAGAAAACTTCCCCTACCTGGTGAAAGAAACAGACTTACAAGTCCAGGAAGTGCAGAGAACCCCAAACAAAAGGAATCCAAAGAGGACCACACCAAGATACATCATAATTAAAATGCCAAGGGCAAAAGACAAAGAGAGAATCTTAAAAGTAGTAAGAGACAGACAGTCAGTTACCTACAAGGGAGTACCCATACGATTGTCAGCTGATTTCTCAACAGAAACTTTGCAGGCCAGAATGGAGTGGCAAGAAATATTCAAAATGATGAAGAACAAGAACCTACAACCAAGATTACTTTATCCAGCAAAGCTATCATTCAGAATTGAGGGTCAGATAAAGAGCTTCACAGATAAGGAAAAGCTAAAGGAGTTCATGACCACCAAAGCAGTATTAAATGAAATGCTGAAAGGTATCCTTTAAGAAGAGGAAGAAGAAGAAAAAGGTAAAGATACAAATTATGAACAACAAATGCACATCTATCAACAAGTGAATCTAAAAATCAAGTGAATAAATAATTTGATGAACAGAATAAACTGGTGATTATAATAGAATCAGGGGCATAGAAAGGGAGTGGGCTGACTATTCTTGGGGGAAAAAGGGGTGTGGGGGTGCAGGAAGAGCCTGGACAACAATCGTGAACCCATGGATGAGGACAGTGGGGGTGGTGGTGAGGGTGGAGGATGGTGGTGGGGAATCGGGTGGAGGGGAGCTATGGGGGAAAAAAGAGGAACAACTGTAATAATCTGAACAATAAAGATTTAATTAAAAAAAAGTCACACAAGTCCAAAAAGCATACAGTCCCAAACAAGATTAACCCAAAAAGACCAACATCAAGGCACATCATAATTAAAATGGCAAGTATCAACGACAAAGTAAGAAGCTTAAAGGCTGCCAGAGAGAGACAGAAAGTAACCTACAAGGTATCTCCCATTAGACTATCAACTGTTTTCTCAACAGACACACATCAGGTGAGAAGGCAATGAAATAAAATATACAAAGCAAGGGACTGAATCCAAGAATAACATAACCAGCCAGGCTATCATTCAAAATTGAAGGTGAATTTGGGAGCTTCATAGACAAAAAAAAGGCTAAGGTAGTTTATTACAACCAAGTCACTAATGCAAGAAATGCTAAAAGGACTGCTATAAAAAGAACAAATAGAAAGGGAAAAAGAAACACGGGCATAAAGAATAAAAACGGCAACAGATAAGTATCTATCAACAATAACCTTAAACATAAATGGATGTGGCTCCAAACAAAAGACACAGGGTTGCTGAAAGGATAAGAAAACAAGACCCATATATTTACTGTCTAGAAGAGACCCACCCTCAGAATAAAGGACTCACACACACTGATAGTGAATGAATAAATTTTTTTCAGGCAAATGGAAATGAAAAAAAACCCCACAAAACTTACTTATATCTCACAAAATAGACCTCAAAGTGAAGGCCAAAACAAGAGATAAGGAAGGCCACTTCATAATACTAAAGGGAGCAATCCAACAAGAAGAAATAACTCTGGTAAACATATACGCACCCAATATAGGACCAGTCAAATACATAATAAATCTACTGGAAGATATCAAGGCGAGGCATCAATACAGTCATAATAGGGGACTTTGAAACCCACTGACACCACTGAATAAATCCTCTAAACAAGAAATCAGCAAAGAAACATCAATCCCAAATGACTCACTAGATCAGATGGAACTGACATCTTCAGAACATTTCACCTCAAAGTTACAGAATAAACATTCTTCGTATGTACACACAGGACATTTTCAAAGATAGACCACATATTGGGATACCGGCAAAGTCTCTTCAAATTCAAAAAGATAAAAATCATATCAAGCATCTTTTCACATCATAATGGCATAAAATTAGAAATAAACTACAATAAAAACAATGAAAGAAAAATCAAACACCTGGAGTCTAAATAGCATGTTATGAAACAATGATTGGGTTACCAAACAGATCAAAGAATAAATAAAAAGCATCCTGGTAACAAACAACAATGAAAACACACAACAATTCAAATCCTATGGGACAGAGTGAAAGCAGTCCTGAGAGTAAAGTTCATAGCTTTACAGGCCTACCTCAAAAAAAAACAAGAAAAAATGGAAATAAATTAACACTGCAACTGAAAGAATGAGAAAGAGAGCAACAAGAAAAGCCCAGAGTAGCAGAAGGAAGAAAATAATAAAGATCAGAGTGGAAATAAACAACATAGAGCCCCCAAAAAACAACAAAAAAGATCTATAAAACCAAAAGCTGGCTCTTTGAAAGGATAAACAAGATGGATGAATCTTAGCCAGGCTCACAAAGAAACAAAGAGAGACGACCCAAATAAACAAAATTAGAAATGAAAGAGGTGAATTAACAACTGACTCCATAGACATACAAAGGATTGTAAAAAATACAATGAACAACTTTACTCCACCAAACTGGACAAGCTAGACAAAATGGACATATTCTTAGAAAAATACAAGCTTCCAAAACTCAACCAGGAAGAATAAAAAGACTTGAATAGGCTGATAACTATTGATAAAATTGAAGCAGTTATCACAAATCTTACAGCAAACAAAATCCCTAGTCTGTACTGCTTCACAGGGGAATTTTCCAAACATTCAAAGAAGAACTAAAACCTATTCTCAGACTTTTCCAAAAAATTCAAGAGAAAGGAGCACTCCCCAAGCTCCTTCTATGAAGGCAGCGTTACCCTAATCCCAAAACCAGAGTAAAAACACGAAAAAGGAAGAGAACTAATTATAGGCTAATATCCCTGATGAACATAGATGCTAAAATCTTCAACAAAATTCTAGCAAATTGGATCATACACCATGATCAAGTAGGATTTATTCCAGGGATGCAAGGATGGTACAATATCCATCCTATCTAATAAAAGAGAAACATGGTAATTGGCGTACGACCGCTACCATTCCCATTGGCTAATCAGCGAGATATGCAAATTAACTGCCAGCCAACATGGCGGCCGGCAGCCAGGCAGCTTGAAACTAAGATGATGCTTGCTTGCTTCAGTGAAAGAGGAAACCAACGTTCCCCAGCTGCCTTGCAGGCCTCTGAACCTGCAGTTTGAAACATTTTAACAAATATAGAAGCTAAAAAAATCCCCAGAAACCTGCTTTCAGCAAGATGGGATCTCAGAGCTGGAGTCAGAGCTGGAGTTATACATTGTTTTGAAACAAACCAGATACCTACTTTCAGCAGCGGAGGCCTAAGAGCTGGAGCCTCATTCTGGCTAAAGCTGGCCCAGAATGAAAAGAAAAAGAAAAAAAGAAGCGGTTGAAAGCTTCCGTCACCCGCCAGCCTGAAAACAGCCCTCTTCCCTCATCCAGACTGGCAAGGCACCCCAGTGGGGACCCCCACCCTGAAGGGTGTGTGACCAGCTGCAAACAGCCATCATCCCCTCACCCAGGCAGGCCAAGCATCCCGGTGGGGACCCCGACCCTGAATGGTGTGTGACCAGCTGCAAACAGCCATCAGCCCCTCACCCAGGCTGTCC
>NW_006284014.1:355560-377522 GCF_000327345.1 Myotis davidii
TGAATTTGGCAATGTAGCAGCATACAAAATAACACCCAGAAATCTATGGCTTTTTTATACACCAATAATGAACTCACAGAAAGAGAAACTAAAAAACGATCCCATTTTCCATTGCAACAAAAAAATTAAGATACCCAGGAATAAACTTAACTAAGGAGATAAAAGACCTGTACCTGGAAAACTATAGCACATTGAAAAAAGAGATAGAGGAAGACAAAGAAATGGAAGAATATATCATGTTCATGGATTGGTAGAATCAACATCATTAAAATGTCCATACTACCCAAAGCAATCTATAGATTAAAGCAATCCCCATTAAAATACCAAAGGCATATTTCACAGACCTAGAACGAACACTCCAAAAATTTATATGGAATAAGAAAAACCCTGTATAGCCATGGCAATCCTGAGAAAGAAGAACAAAATGGGAAGGATCTCAATACCAGATATCAAGCTATATTACAAAGCCACTGTTCTCAAAACTGCCTAGTACTGGCATAAGAACAGACATATAGACCAATGGAATAGAACGGAGAACCCAGAAGTCGACCCTAGCCATTATGTTCAATTAATATTTGACAAAGGAGGCAAGAGCATACAATGGAGTCAAGACAATCTCTTTTATTGAATGGTCATTGGGATATAGACAGATACATGCAAAAAATGAAACTAGACTACCAACTTACACCATATACAAAAATAAACTCAAAATGGATAAAGGACTTAAACGTAAGATGGGAAACCATAAAAATCTTCAAAGATTCCATAGGGAGCAAAATATCAGACATATGTCATAGCAATATCTTTTCTGATACAGCTCCTAAAACAATGGAAACTAAGGAGAAAATAAACAAATGGGACCACATCAAAATAAAAAGCTTCTGCTCAGGAAAAGAAACCATCAAAAAGAAACAACAACAAGAAAGCCCACTTCATGGAAGAACTTATTTGCCAATGTTACCATATCCGATAAAAGTTTAATCTCCAAAATTTACAGGGAACTCATACAACTTAACAAAAGGAAGATAAACAATCCAAATCAAACAATGGGCAAGGAACCTAAATAGACACTTTTTGAAAGAGAACATACAGAATGCAGAGAGACATAAGAAAACATGGTCAAAATCACTAACCCTCTGAGAGATATAAATCATAATGACCATGAGGTACCTTTTCACACTTGTCAGAATGGCTAACTATCATCAACAAATCAACATACAACTGCTGGCGAGGATGTGGAGAAAAAAGAACTCTCGTGCGGTGCTGGTGAGAACGCAGACTGGTGCCACCACCGTCGAAAACAGAATGGAGATTCCTCAAAAAATTAAAAATGGAACTCCCATTTGACCCCATAATCCCACTTCTAAGAATATATCCCAAGGAATAAGAAAAACCTAGAAAGGACATATGCACCCCTATGTTCACAGCAGCACAATTTACAATAGCTAAGATTTGGAAACAGCCTAAGTGCCAATCATCGGGTGAGTGGATTAAAAACCTGTGGTACATCTACACAATGGAATACTATATTGCTGTAAAAAAAAAAGGAACTTTTACCATTTGCAACAGTATGAATGGACCTGGAGAGCATTATGCCAAGCAAAATAAGCTGGTCGGAGAAAGAAATATCACTCATTTATGGAATATACTAGTAATGAACTACATACACTGATGAACAAAAATAGAGCTAGAGACACTGAAGCATCGAACAGACCATCCAACCTAAGACGGAAGGTGGGGGCAAGGGGCAGGGGGCAGGGAGAGATCAACCAAAGGACTTTTGCATGCATATGAGTATAACCAATCGACACAGACAGTAGGGGTTGCGGGCATTTGCTGGGGGTTGGGAGTGGCCAGGGAGAAGTCAATGGGGAAAAGGGAGACTTATGTAATACTTTAAACAATAAAGAATTTAAATTAAAAAAAACCCACACAAACACAACCAAACGAAATGAGGTTTTGACTGTATTTAAAAAGAAAGTTAAGCCATTGTTTTACTAGGTAAATTGAGGCCAAGAAGGTCTTGTTGCCAAGAGGACGGAGTATCAAATTATTTTTATATACATGCAACAGATAAGGCAAATGAAAAAGAGTTTTGCATTCTAGTTACTCTTATTTATTAAAATGACTCTGAACCATCCTGTTGGGCACATACCAGAGTATGGTCAGCCATAATGCTGTGTGTTCTCAATCTTGTTTCACTTTCTGCCTATTCATTTGCTTATAGCTAACTCTTCCAATCTTCCCCACTCTCTGCCCTGCCCAAACTGTCAATTCTGTTTCTACAAAGTATAAGGGGATGAAAAGGACATTAAATATTGGTGGAGAAAACTGGATTAGTTAGAAAATCTTAATGGGGTGGTCAATGAAATAAATTAAAAATCAGGCATCTTTAATGGTTTCATGATTCCACAGAAAGTATTACTAGATACACACTCACCAGCTCTTCTTCATGTTTTTTTACTTTTTTTAATGGACAAAGAGAAGGAAAGGAAACATATTATTACATGTTATTTCTGGATTTTCAATGGGCAGGGAGTCATGGTGACATTCACATGTTTCTTTGAAAGAGGTACTGTTTGATCCTATGTCATCAAAACACCTGTCATCAGGGGATCTGAAGGAGAAGGAGCACCTTTTTATCAATCTTTCATCATGGAAATCATGCATGTAGCTGAACAGAAAAAAAAATCGCCTTGAAATCTGCTGGACATACAATTTTAAAAATATTCCTTCAAAGCTGGCAGAGTGAAAGGTCTTTCTATACTGGGAATGAGCAATGAGGTGGAGGTTCCATTATGGGATGTGGCTCTTGGGGATAGTGGTGAGGTGGGCAGGAATCACTCCACTAGCAGCCAACAGGGTAATTTATATAAAGAAAACCTCACCCAGTAAAGCTGCCTCTTCTTAATGGGCTGCCCTTGGTCATCAACACCAAAGCAGGGGTCCAAAGGTGCTCACTCCTACTGTGAAACATTGTAAAATTGAGGTAACAAGGAGGCTCTACTGCTATAGTTAGCAAAGACAAAGCAAAGTGACACTTCTAAGACCCTCTCAGACACCATTTAGTATCAGTGAATAGTTATTAACATGCTTCAGGAGAGGGAAAATGATCGTTGATGGCAAGGGTTAATATAAGCCATTTCTGATTTCAAAGCTATATAAAAAATATATACAAATTATATACAAATATATTTAAATATAGGGTGTTTCCCCCCAAATGTATATATACTTTGAATAATTACAAAGGCAGTGTTTATTAAAATACATTTCATTTTTAAAACTGAGCTATCAGCTGTTAAAGTATATATAAATCTTTTGGGGATACCATATATATATTTAAGTATATAAAATATATATGATATATAATATATATAAAGAATATATTAAAAACATCAGCCCCCCTTTGAGAGGAAAAATGTTAAACCTCCAGACATTACATTCTTATTTGAGTCAACTTGAGAAGTTTCTAAAAAGTTGTTTTTAGGCTCCTAATATTTGCAGTCTTGCTCGTGCCTATTCTTCTTCCTCCAATCTCCTGTCATTATTAAAAGAAAGCTCTCTTTCCATTTGTCAAAAAGGATTGAAGGCTGGTCAGAAACTATGACTCTACCTCACTTGTCTGTTTTCCTTCCAGGTAATGGGCTATTAACAATAAGTCTCAGCTACTGTGCAAACTATAGGAAGAGCTGCTGTTATTAAACTGTGAGGCCAGTTTCCATGTACACAGCTCTGTGCTGTTACGGGCCTCTACAATCAAAATATAAAATAAGAAATATTAAAGACTCACCTACTGTACCAACCCGTAACAATTCCCCATTAAAGAAAATTCTACATGGCCTTCTGGAGTCTTTTAACCATTTTCTGAAGCTCTGATGAACCACAGTCCCACTGAGTACTGGAGGATTTCATATTGGGCAAGATATAAGTGGCTCCAATTCTGCACCTTAATATCACCCTCTGTACCTTGTCCTTTACATTAGGAGTTTGGTTTGGGAAATATGCCAATTACCTTTGGGGAGCTAAGCAGAGTAAAAGCCAGTTTTACTAACTCTTTTAGAACCAGAGCAGCCCAACCTATATTCTTCATAAATATCAGTTTTCATAAGCCCATCTAAAATAAGTGTACTGGTATATTAAATCACCAATTAAAATAATTGTCAAATATAAAAAAGAAACTTTACAAAGAGAGTTGATAAAAGTAAAATCACATACAGTTACAAATGGAGCATTTGCAGTGATGCAGTGTCTAAAAAGGAAGTTTTAAAACATGCATCAATGATATGGAATATCACCTCTTGAGGGAAGAACAGTTCTTTGTATGATTGAAATGGTAAAAGGGGGGGAAGGGAGAGCTTTTTGAGAGCTTGGGCTTAGATGTAGTAATATGCTGTGACTGAAAAATGAAAAGGAATCTAGAACAGTGTTAGAGAAGGATGACTCACCAATACCTGAGGAGAGTTCAAGTTACCAAATCCCACACTTTTATCTATTGGAAGGGGGGAAATTCCATTTCTTTCTGTCAAACTGTAGGACCCCCTACAAAATGTGGCATTTCTTAATCCTATCTTATTTCCAGGTTATCAACTTGATTTTGCTATACTTTCCATTTACTGACATTCTCAGATAAAAAAGTGTTGTGTCTACTGATCACCATCTTAATGTCTCCAATTTTCCACTAATCTACATTGATAAAAGAGAAACATGCAAATTGGTGTCATTGCCCTACGCCCACCAGCCAATCAGAGAGACTATGCAAATTAACCCAACAAAGATGGCAGTTAATTTGCATACGCAGGCATGGAGGGAAGACTGAAGGCTCCGGCCTGAGTGAAGACTGAAGACTGAAGACTGAAGACTGAAGAGGCTTGGCTTCTCCGCTGCTGCTCTGTTTCCAAGACTCGCTGCGGTTGCAGCGGAGAAGCCAAGCCTCGCTGCGGCTGCAGTGGAGAAGCCAAGCCTCACTGCGGCCCAACCAAAGGCCTGGGTCCCAGGTGCTAGAGGAAAACCAGTGCCAGCAGCCAGGGGAAGGAAGGCCTATTGCACGAATCTTCTTGCAACGGGCTTCTAGTCTTTCTATAGTCTTTAACTAAAAACTTTAAAGTTCTTATTCTTAACTGAGATTAACCTTTAACTGGATCTGATGAGTTCTTGCTAATATGTCTAACACAGTCTGGTCAAACAAAGGTAGCTCTTACTGGTGTGAACAAAGTAGCTAGTTCTTGGGTTAGAGAAGACTGAAAGCCATGTGCAAGGTCTTGAATAGACTCTAATTTTCAAATACTGCAGTTTCACTTTTTCTTTTTTAACAGATGCGAATAGCAAATGTGTCTTCAAGGCAGTAGATAGCAAGACAACAAAATAGGTAAAAACACAGGCCACTATAAATCAGTCACTTTCATAATATTAAATTAGGTTTAAAATCCTATGAAATACAAAGTCAAAATGGCAAATGTGCACATTTTAAACAGAAAAGATAAATTAAACTTGGAAAAGAGCAATAAAATAAGGCTGCCCTTCTCAATAACAGAGGTATGAAGGAGCTTCTTAGGATCACCATTTCAGTTTTGGCATTTCTAAAGAATGGGGTGAAACATTGATGCATATTTACTAAAAAGGCACGATATAAGAAGAGCATACCCACAGGCCTCACCAACAAGACTGACCTAAGAGGATCTGGGTCCTGGACTTTTCCTACATGCCCAGAAGCACTAGAGAAGCACATCACTATACCTTTCCCCAATTTCTTATCTCCCTCAACTGCCTGCCTGCCCTTAGAGTCAGAGGAGGGAAATGCTGAGAGATGATTATATACACTTAACTTTTGAAAACCACAATGAGCTCACTGAGGGGATGGATATGGGGAGGGAATGGGGATTAAAACTGCTCAGAACCCACTCCTACTTCAAGCTGCACACTTTTCCAATCAATTCACAAAAACCTCAGGAGGTAGATCGGGAATCTGAGATTGAAAGAAGTAAAATGAATAGCCTAAGTTTATATGAATACTTAGGTAGTAGAGTCAGGATCTGAATTTGATACTATTCAACTCTAACACCTGTGATCTTTCCACCACACCAGTAACATAAGGCACGCTTGGTGTTCTGTGAAAATTTAACAATGCTTGATTATGAAGATGAAGAAGGTACTTTGAAAATAAAAAAGCTATTACTAAAATATGAGTTAATGATTATAGATGTTTTTATTTTTTAAAATATGTTTTTATTGATTTCAGAGAGGAAGGGAGAGGAAGAGAGATAGAAACATCAATGATGAGAGAGAATCACTGATTGGTTGCCTCCTACACGCCCCCTCCCGGGATCAAGCCTGCAACTCCAGCATGTACCCTGATCAGAATCAATGAGCTTTGACCTCAATCACGTGGTTCATAGGTTGACACTTAACCACTGAACCACACCAGCAGGGCCAGATATGTTCTGTTTTTGAAAAAGTCTAAATAAAATCATTATTTACATTTCAAAAGGATATATTTATATAGGAAATGTTCTGGTATAGAAAGACTGTGTTTGGCTTCCTGAAAATAACCAAGTATTTGGCTTGATAATAACCACCACCACTGCCTCTACATTTGCTAAGTGCTAGGTACTATGCTTAAATATATATCTCTTAACAACATTTAGAGTAAGGCATGTTATTCCCAAACAACAAATAATAACAGCTAAAACTTACATAGCACTGCTCTAAGCCAAGATTCTCAAGAGAGGCACTATTGACATTTTGTACCAAATAATTCTGTGTGGACCAAATAATAAGGCTGTCCTACGTAGTAGGATCATACTTGTACCTCCTGCCTGTACCCAACAGATGTTGGAATCACTCCCTGCTTCCCTAGTTGTGATACCAATAGTCTGTCTCCAACTGGTCAAATATGCCCTGAGGAGTAAATCTGTACCCCACCCCCACATTTCTAAACTTGCTACCAAAATTCTTTTATGTCTCACAAAAACTTAATAGGCAGGAAATAGCTCAGAGAGGTTAATTCATTTCCCTATTGTAACACATCTAGTAATTGATAGAGCTGAGATTCAAATCCAGCAGTTCAGTTCTACAACCTATGCTCTAAACAGATACATTATTCTGCCTCTCTGTTTATAGATGAGGAAACTGAGAAGCAGAGCTCATGTGACTTGTCCAAGATGACAGAGCTAATAAGTGGTAAAAGTAGGATTCAAATCTAGGACTGAGTAACTTCAAAATCTATATTATAAAATATTATGCCAATTGTTATTAGATTTGAATGTGACTAAGAATTACTTAAGGAGATTGTTAAAGATGCAGATTTGTGTCTCCCACCTCCAGTGATTAATTTTATAGGCCTGGGGTATGGCCTGGAATCTGCATTTATATAAATACTCCAGAGTGTGGTCCTAACGCCACACTTTGAAAAACTATTTTTCACTGCATCCTTCCCCCAAGAGAACAGAACAATAGTCTAGCAGGAGCAGGGTGTAAAATGTGAGGTGAACAAAGTGAGGTGTACAGGTGATATAGCAGAAGAGGGGGAAAATAAAGTCACAGATGAGAGAAAATGGGCTATTAAAAAACAACAAAAAGGATGTGTTTTGGGATCAATCTCTACCTTCTGAGATTTATTCTTAGAATACACTTATACAAATTCACAAAATGTTAGAACATGAGCATTTGATCTAATATGACATTTATTCTTTATATTAGAAGCCCTACCTGGATGAAGACCACTCTGAAAGTAAGAAATGGAAGTTTTCCATCATGCAGCACTATCAACAGAGGACAGGCAGGTCCCTATGACTGAAAAAGCTGTTACAAGAAGAGGGATCACAGAACCCTTTCCTTCTGCCTACCCTGCCAGGGGACTCTTCCTAAAATACCACTTTTGCTCTGCTGTTCCTCTGTCCCACATTATCCGTAGATCCTTATGACCTGTCAAGGTCAAGTCCAAACTACTTACAGGTCTTCAAGACACCTCACAATGAGGCTGCAAAGTACATTTCCATCCTTATTCCAAACTTTCTGAGACATAATCCTTCAGCTCCAGACAAACCTATGTATTTCTACACCATACTCTCTGTTCCTTGGACACACCACATTTGACATCTTTGCTCTGCCTATTTTCCCTTCCTAGAGTTGCCTCCCTTCATTCCAAATTCTGCCAGTCTTTAAAGATTATTCAAGTCTCATATTACCCAGGATATCTTACTGTCCACAGGGACTTTCCCTTCTCTGAACATCCACTGTAAATGTTATGGACTGAATGTCAGCCCCACATTTATATATTAAAGCCCTAATCCCCCAGTGTGGCTGTATTTGGAGATGGGGACTCTAGGAAACAATTAAGATTAAATGAGATCAAAAAACAAGGTACAGTGGGGCCTTGACTTATGAGTGTCCCAACTAACGAGTTTTTCGAGATACGAGCCATCTCTCAGCCAAATTTTTGCTCTGAGTTGGGAGCTAAAATTCGGGTTACGAGCCAGCTTCAAATATCCCACCACTAGCTGGCGCAGCGAACGTCACAGTGAACGCCACAACATCAGCCCAGCATCACGTGTCTCATTCACTTTTTGATTTGACATACGAGTAATTTGAGTTACGAGCTCCATCATGGAACGAATTAAACTCGTAAGTCAAGGCCCCACTGTACTTACATTCTCCCACAACCACATCAAAATTACAACTAAAATACAGAACAACCATAATTCAGAACTGCCTGAAATCTGGTTGAATGGAGGCCCTACAACTAGAGAATTAAAGAAACCACACTGAGACTGATAGGAGGGGCACAGGTGCAGAACAGGCTCATCTAACACCTGTGTGGCATGTTTCTAACCAGGAGAAATATCTTGGATGCAGAGGCCTCATGTGAGGAGCAAGGGGTCCCAGACCCACACCAGAACCATCCATCCAGAGTTCCAGTGCTGGGAAGAGAAGTCCTCATAACTTTCAGCAGTAAAAACCAGCAGGGATGGTAGCCGAGTGACACAAAGGCAACCAGAGACCCAGGAAGTTCCTCTTAAAGGGCCTGTACAGAGACTTACTCAGACTCACTGCCTCTGAGCTCCAGCACTGGGGCAGCAGTTTGAAAGGATCCAGAAACAAACAGGGAAGAACAAAACTGTCTGGCATCAAAGCATGAATGGGTGGGGAGGGGAGAGGGCAGCTTTCCCCAAGACAAAAGTGCTGACAGGTCATTGTTCCTCTGCTGAGACCTCCCTGCCAAAGAGAGGACAGGCAGGCACCATATCTGAGTCTCCATCAATCTGGCCCACACTGTTTGCCCCGCCCTGGTGATTCTCTGAGACACTGTCCCACTTTTTGCAGCCCCACCCAAGCTGTTTGCAGTGGCTTTTCCATATGAATGGCTTGTCCTGACTCAGGCTTCAGGCATTCCTAAAATCTCTCAAACAAGCAGCAGCTGGCCTTAGTGTGCCCCATACCTCTGGAAAAGTGGCCCCAGGCTCAGCACTAGCAGCAGCCTGCCAAGGTTCACAGTTTAGCCTCTCCTGGGCACCTCTAAGCCCAACACAAGTAGCAGCAATCTGCAGATTGCTCTGTAGTTTGTGTTGGGTGGCTCTAGTCAGGGTACAGGAAATGGCTGACTCTGCACTCCTAGAGGGGCCTAGAGCCAGTTCACCTGGTAATCAGCTTTAGACCATGCCAGATTACAACCCTGCCATATCCATTAGCAACACACCCAAGGGGAGGACTCAGTGAGCACCAAAGCCTCGATAGGGGCATCTCCTGCACAGCAGCTCATATGCTGTAGTTGCAGCTGATCTCCACAGCCAATTGGCCTGGGGGTCAATTCCTCCCAGTGACACCAACAGCAATCAAGACTCAACTATAACAGGATACTGCACACAACCCAAACAGGGGCACACCTAGAGCAGTGATCACCAACCGGTGGTCCATGGACCACTGGTGGTCCGTGAGGTCCAAAAGGTTGGCAACTACTGGTTTAAGGAAATCGTTGGAGCAGCAGTCACCAACTGGTGGTTTGTGGACCACTGGTGGTCTGTGAGGTCTGAAAGGTTGGCGACCGCTGATCTAGAGTGCTCAGCTCAGGTGACTGGGGAGGCTGAGCCACTTGGGTCCTACAGAACACCCACTACACAAGGCCACTCTACCAATTCCAGCACACATAGTAGCTCTACCCAATACATCAAAACAAACACAGGGAACAGCCAAATGCAGTGACAAAGAAACATGTCACAAATATAATAACAGAAGAAATATCCAGAAAAAGAACTTAATGAAATGGAAGAAAGCAAACTACTAGATACCAAGTTAAAAACAATGATTATAAGGATGTTCTAGGAAATTAATGTGAGCTTCAAGGAACTTAGTGAGAACATCAAAGACATGAAAAACGACCAGTCAGAAATGAGGGATACACTAACTGAAATGAAGAATAATTTACAAAGAATCAACAGTAGAGTAGAAGATGCCAAGAATCAAATCAGCTATTTAGAATATGAGGAAGCAAAGAACACTCAATCAGAACAGCAAAAAGAAAAAAGAATGCAAAAATATTAAGATATTATAAGGACACAATGGGACAACTTCAAGTGTACCAACATTCACATCATGGGGGTGTCAGAAGGAGAAGAGAGAGAACAAGAAATTAACCTACTTAAAGAAACAATTACAGAAAACTTCCCCTATCTGGTGAAAGAAACAGACTTACAAGTCCAGGAAGCACAGAGAGTCCCAAACAAGAGGAACCCAAAGAGACCCACATCAAGACACATCATAATTAAAATGCAAAAGGTTGAAGACATAGAGAGAATCTTAAAATCAGCAAGATAAAGCAAGTTACCTACAAAAGAAGTTCTCATACGACTGTCAGATGATTTCCCAACAGAAACTTTGCAGGCCAGAGGAAGTGGCAAGAAATATTCACAGAGATGAATAGCAAGGACATACTAGTCTAACTAGCAAGGCTATCATTTAGAATTGAAGGTCAAATGAAGAGCTTCACAGACAAGCAAAAGCTAAAGGCATTCATCACCATCACTACATGAAAAGTAAAAGGAAGAAGATAAAAATTATGAACAAAATGGCAATATATATCTATCAACAATTGAATCTAAAAATTAAAATAAACAAAGAATCTAATGAACAAAATAAACTGATGAATAAAATAGAACCAAAGGCATGGAAATATGGAACAGACTGATGAATCTTAGAGGAAAGAGATTAACCAAAGAACTTATATGCATATATGAATTACCCATGGATACAACAATAGAGTGGTGAAGGCTGAGGAGGGACAGAATCCATACGGAGGAGGGCAATGGGGGGTAAAAAGGGTAGGGCATCTGAAATACTCTCAACAATAAAGATTTTTTTAAAAAGATTAAATGAGATCAAAAGGATAGGTCCCTGATCAGATAGGATTAGTATACTTATAAGAATAGACATCAGAGAGCTTGGTGCTCTGCATCATTCTCTCTCTCTTTGTCGCGCCCCACCCCCACCTCCACCTCTCTGTCTCTTCCATCCTCCCTTTCTGCATACATTCACTGAGGAAAGTGAGGCCATAGTAAGAAGGTGGCCATCTGAAAGCCAGTTACAATCCTTATCAGAAATTCAAGCTGGAACCTTGACCTTGGACAACTGTGAGAAAATTAATTTCTGTTGTTTAAGCCACCCCGTCTGTGCTATTCTGTTATGGCAGCCCAAGCTGACTCATACATCAAGGAGTGAGGATTACAGTGAGCACTCAGTAAACAGGTGCTGAAAAAATCAAGTCAGCTGGAGTCTGGGTAGCAAGGCAGTAGAGAATATCACCAAAATCTGTATCCAGTTTCCCCCTCTCCTCACCTCCAAACACACAACAAAATTTCTGCCTTTACCACCATGGAGAATGGAACTGGGACAGGTTCCAAAGTGGAGCAATCAAGGGATGGGGTGGGAAACTCCTTCCCCACTAGGAAGTTAGAGGAACAGGACATCTTCCTGGATGCAGAGTGAAACTTTGTCCACCTTCCAGCAGTACAGAAAACCCAACGGCTGACTCCTGAGACTATTTCACTCCCAGATAACTAGGAGTGGGGATGAGGAGCTCATCAGTGTGCAATGCTATAACCATTTTGTTTTTTTCAGGGAAGCCTATTCTCTTTGCTTTAACAAGTTACCATTACAGAGGCACCAATGAGGATAAACTGCTTATCCTGGAATTAAAGCTTTCAATAGCACTCAATGACTAATCAATTTTCTACTTCAGTTATATTAAGTAATCACTGATTTAAATGATGGTGTAAAGTTCTGAATTCAGACCTAGAAATTAAAAACTCAATATTAATATTAGTTCTCCCACCAATGCTAGTCTGTCCAAGTCTCCTTTTATTCTTCTATAAAACAGGTGTAGTGACATGTACAGGAATATGTATTAATTAGGAAATTCGCATAAAGTGCTTTTAAGAGAGTGAGCAACTATACCAGTGGTGAGTATTTAAGACTATGAGACAGCGCTAAGAAGGGGAGCAAACATATTAAGAACAGTATGCCAGAGAGGAGCTGCTGCCAACTGAGGAGCAACTGCTACCACAACCGCCTGAGGAGCCACAGCCAACCAAGGAGCAGCCCCTGAGCAACTCAACATCTGGATCTGTCGGTGAGATCAAACATGGGTAGACAAAGAAACCCCCAAAGGAAAGAAAAGGAGGATTTGCCAAAAAAGCAGCTAAGTGAAACAGAGGCATGCAACATGTCAGAAAAAGAATTCAGATTAAGGGTCCTAGAGTGCATAAACCAGGTGGAGAAAAAAATCAACAACTTATGCAAGAATCAAGAAGAAACGGATGAAAAAATCAACAACTTATGTAAGAATCAAAAACAAATGGATGAAAAAAATCAATAACTTATGTAAGAACCAAGAAGAAATGAAGAGTGATATAGTTGCAATAAAAAACACCATTGAAAGTTTCAACAGTAGACAGAAGAACCAAGATGGCAGCATAGGTAAACAATGTAAATTGCTGCCTTGCACAACCACTTCAAAAATACAACTAAAAGACAAAACGAACATCATCCAGAACCACAGGAAGGCTGGCTGAGTGGAAATTCTACAAATAGAAGGAAAGAGAAAAGCACACTGAGACTCAGAGGAGGTGCAGAAGTAAAGTGCAGAGGTACAGAGGAGCACACAGAAAGGGCTGGCAGCTGAGGACGTGGTGCACGTGGAGAAGGCTGGCAGCTGAGGACGCGGCCCACGTGGAGAGGGCTGGAAACAAGAAACGGTTGTCTTTTTCAATCGGGAGGGAGTCTCAAGCTCCTGACTGCTCTTAAACCCAGTTCCGGGTGAGTCTCTGGGGACCCAGACTCATACAGGAAGAAACTGGACTGTCTGGTATTGGGCAGAACTCGAGGGCAGCTTTCTCTCAGAGGTGCTTGCAGCAATTACCCGGACACTGAGACACGGTGGCTCTTAAGGTAGGACTAGGGAGCAGCCATAGCTGCTTGCTCTGCTCTGTTGGTTCCCTGAGACCCTGCCCCACCCAAGCTGTGCCCAGAGGCTTTTGTATATGAATGGCCTGGCCCTTTGCAACCTGAAAATTACCTAACAAACTGCAGCTGAATCAGAGAGACCCAGAACTTCCAAAAGAAGGTCCAAGGCCCTACAGGAGATTGCATTGCTTCACAGCTGGGCCTTATCTGGGCACTTCCAAACCCCAAAGAAGAGGGATCTCTCCATAGCTCTTGCTGGGTAGCCTCAGGCAGAGGCTAAATTAGCACCTCCTTAGAGGTCCAAGAGCCAGTGTACTCACTGGTCAGAGTGGGACCATCCAGATTACAACTCCTCAGATCCATAAGGACATACTCAGGGGGCAGACTCAGTGAGCACCAAAGCCCCACTGAAGCAAGTCTTGCCCCAGAAGGATGTCTCCAGCTCTGAAGTTCTCCCACTGCAGACACAGGTGATTCTCACAGCCAATTGGCCTGGAGGTCAATTCATACGAGTGAATTCCTACAACAATCAAGGCTTAACTACAAAAAGACTGTGCACACAGCCCACAAAGGGGTGTACCAAGAGTGCCCATCTCAGGTAATTGGGGAGGCTGAGCCACTGGGCCCTATAGGATACCTAACACAGAAAATCACTCTATCAATACAGGGAAGCATAAAAAATGCAGAGACAAAGAAATAAGTCACAAATGACAGAAATGGAGGAAAGCAAACTACTGGATATGGAGTTCAAAACCACACTTTTAAGGTTTTTCAAGAATTTTCTAGAAACCAAATATATTAAAAAAAAGAAAAAAAAAACGAAAAAGGCTCACCTATGTAGCAAGAGTTTCAAGCATGAAGTAAGGACCCCTATGGGACCAATCAACTTTAGTATGCATGACAGTGGGATAAACTTGAGGGACTGGAAGTCTGGTGGAAAGTTTTCAGAACTAAATATTCAAGTCACTTGGAAAAAGTGGAGCCCTCATCTTCTAAAAGTTAGAAAATACATCATTAGGAGTGATAAGGACTTAATAGGAAGTAAGACCTACAACCTAGATTACTTTACCCAGCAAAGCTATCATTCAGAATTGAAGGTCAGCTAAAGAGCTTCACAGATAAGAAAAAGCTAAAGGAGTTCATCACCACCAAACCAGCATTATATGAAATGCTGAAAGGTGTACTTTAAGAGGAAGAAGAAGAAAAAGATAAAGATACAAATTATGAATAACAAACACACATGTATCAACAAGTGAATCTAAAAATCAACTGAATAAATAATCTGATGAACAGAATAAACTGGTGGTTATAATAGAATCAGGGGCATAGAAAGGGAGTGGAATGACTATTCTTGGCGGGGAAAGGGGTATGGAGGATGTGGGAAGAGACTGGACAAAAATTGTATACCTATGGAAGAGAAAAGTGGGTGGCGGGGGTAAGGGCAGAGGGTGGGGTGGGAACCGTGTGGAGGGGAGCTATGGGTGGAAAAAAGAGAAACAACTGTAATAATCTGAACAATAAAGATTTAATTTAAAAAAAGAGAAAGTTTCAACAATAGATACTGGTATTAAACTTCAGATTCATTAGGCAGACAAGGAAACAATACTAACCCAAGGGGAATTCTCAGTTTGAGTCTTCACTTTGGAATATATTCATTATGAGAAACTTGGTTAAGCAAGCCAACTTCTCTTAAGTTTTATCACCTCCACAAAGGGAAAGGAACATAAAGCTGTCTAAAGACTACCCCACCATGGTAAACATAAATATAACCATTCCGTATCATTTTGTGATTGATTTGAGCTAGAAGATAATGATAAAATTTCTCTAAGCAGAGTTATTAAAAATTCAACAGCAGGACTATATAAACTCATCTAAACTTTAGGAACAAGATGTCAGCTAATACACGTGATCTTTATAATGCTTAACTAGGGGCCCAGTGCACAAATTCATGCACCAGTGGAGTGGGGTCCCTCTGCCTGGCCTGAGGGATCGGGCCAAAAGTGGCTCTCAGACATCCTCCAAGGGGTTCTGGATTGTGAGAGGGTACAGGCCACGCTGAGGGACCCTACCAGTGCGCGATCGGGGCTGGGGAGGGACACGGGAGGTTGGCCAGCCAGGGAGGGACCATCGGAAGGCTCCAGGGGGTGTCTGGCCCATCTTGCTCAGTACTGATCAGCTGGACCTGAGCAGCAAGCTAACCTACTGGTTGACTGTCTGCCTGCCCGTTGGTGGTCAGTGCATGTCAATGCTAGCGGTTGAGCGGACTTAGCATATCATTAGCATATTATGCTTTGATTGGTTGAACAGATGACCAGGCAACCAGACACTTAGCATTATTAGGCTTTTATTATATAGGATAGGCTAACAAGTTTCTTAAAAGCAAAGAATATGTGAACAGGAGAGCAACCAGCAACTTTCAGCTCTGTCACCATTTTTTTCTTTATGAGAAACAGAAATTTGATCTTCAGAGGCCAGTTTTGTACTAAGCATGAAAAAATGACTTTGATAGGGTTCTCTTAGTAGACATAATGCAAATTAAGACAAAACAGAACACAAGTATCTAAAAAAGTTAAGCTTCTAACTTTCCAGAGAGAAGAACATCACATATAACCAGAGTCTAAGACGTGTTTGCACACACTTTTTATATATTGTATGTGCATACACTCATGTATATAAAAGAAACCAGACTCTGGTTACTTTAGTAAGTAGCAAACCTCTCTACTATTTGACTAGAAAGGCTATAGGCCAATAGCATGTCTGAAAACAAATCTGCAAACTTTTTCTGTGAAGGGTCAGATAGTAAATATTTTAGGCTGTAAAGGTATTTCTTACTACTATTCAGTCCTGCTGTTATAGTGAAAAAGAAGCTATAGAGAGCATGTACCATAATTAGTGTGGCTGTTTTCCAATAAGGCAGGTTGGACTTGGCCTGCAGGCCATAGTTTGCCAACCTTGGAATGGATCTGAGGGCTCTGAGGATTGCCTGACTCCAGGATTATCCTATATAATAAAGGGGTAATATGCAAATTGACCATCACTCCAACACACAGGATGGCCACCCCCATGTGGTCAAAGATGGCTGCCCCCATGTGGACACAAGATGGCCATCAAAAGATGGCCAGCAGGGGAGGGCAGCTGGGGGAGACCCAGCTGGCAGGGGAGAGCAGTTGTGGGTGATCAGGCCTGCAGGTGAGGGCAGTTAGGGGTGAATGGCCCGGCAGAGGAGGGAAGTTGGGGGCAACCAGGCTGGCAAGAGAGGACAGTTGGGGTGACCGGGCCAGCAAGGGAGTGCAGTTGGGGGTGACCAGTCCTGAAGGGGAGGAAAGTTAGGGGTGACCAGGCCTGCAGGAGAGGGCAGGTAGGAGCAACCAGGCTGGCAAGGGAGGGCAATTAGGGATGACTGGGCCAGCAGGGGAGTGCAGTTGGGGGTGACCAGTCCTGAAGGGGAGGACAGTTAGGGGCAATCGGGCCAGCAGGGGAGCAGTTAGACATCAATCAGGCTGGCAGGGGAGTGGTTAGAGGGTGATCAGGCTGGCAGGCAGAAGCAACTAGGGGCAATCAGGCAGGCGAGTGGTTGGGAGTCAGCAGTCCTGGATTGTGAGAGGCATCCCAGATTGGAGAGGGTGCAGGCTGGGGTGAGGGAAACACACTCCCCTCCCCCCACTGTGCATGAATTTCGTGTACCGGGCCTCTAGTCTATATAATAAAAGCGATAGAAACCATTACAGAGGAAGGACCAGAATGACCGGTTGCTATGATGTGCACTGACCACCAGGGGGCAGACACTCAATGCAGAAGCTGCCCCCTGGTGGTCAGTGCACTCTCACAGGGGGATCACTGCTCAGCCAGAAGTTCCCTGATCGAAGACACAGATCTGCAACCCCAGCACCCAGAAGCCCCAAACCCCGTCATCAAGGTGCTGGGGCTTCTGGGGGTATCAGAGACACAAACCCGCAAGCCCGGTGGCGGGATCCTCTTCTGCCTCCACAGCAGCACTAAGGAGCAGCAAGCCAAGTGGTAAGGAGCAGAATGCAGGCGGGAGATAAAGAGTGAGGGGTCCCAGACTGCGAGAGGGTACAGGCCGGGCTGAGGGCCCCCACCCCCAGTGCGCGAGTTTAGTGCACCAGCCTCTAGTTAGGTATAAGGAATAAGAATATCATAAGGTCTTAGAAGGGTAAAGGAAAGCTTATTACAGATGAATACATTCCTAAGGGAGCAAATTTGAACTAAATCTAATGTGCCTGTCTGAAACATAAATTGGCCGAGGTTTGGACAGAATCCCAGCAGTGTGAAGGAATAGCTGGATTCCAGAGATGTTTCTGGGAGTCCTTACATGGTATCCAAAAGTACATGCTCGGTTTTTTTACTAATTAAGAACATGATGTTCAGAGCTGGTAAAGTTAGGAAGGTTAGCCAAAGGTCAAGAGACCATTCAGGAGGAAAATGATATCCTTAACTTGACTGGGAGTGTTATAGTTACTTTGGGAGAATTACTGGTATTTTCTTAGCCACTGACTAAGTTTTTCTAACTGATTAGAAAATTTGAACTAATTTTTTTTAAAAAAATATTTTTTATTGATTTCAGAGAGGAAGAGAGAGATAGAAACATCAATGATGTGAGAGAATCATTGATGGGCTGCCTCCTGCACGCCCCCTACTGGGGACCGAGCCCACAACCCAGGCATGTGCCCTTGACCGGAATCGAACCTGGGACCCTTCAGTCCGCAGGTCAATGTTCTATCCACTGAGCCAAACCCGCTAGGGCTTGAACTAAATTTTTAAGGACATATATGTGATTAACAATAGATCTTGGCTGCCAATTATAAAATAAAAATGATTTTAGTCAACAATCAAGAATTCACCACCACAGTTTTTTGGAAAGATTACTAAAAGGGTATATATTTCAGGAAGAAAGAAATTGAATCCAGAAGGGAGAAATGAAATAATGAAATAGTAAAAGAATAACCATGTGAATAAATCTAAAATAAAAAGGATGATGTGATCGGGAGTGACTGAGGGTGGAAGGAGTTTCTTAAGATTGGTCAGTCAATGAATAATTTTCTGAGGAGATGAAATTTAAACTGAGAGCTGAATGTCAAGGAACCAGCCATGCAATAATAGGAAGCAAGCATTCAAAATAAGGGAATAGCTGATATAAAGGTATTATGGTCCACATATTTGAAGAACAGAAAGAAAATATGTACTATGAGAAGTTCATGAGCAAAGATGTGAGTAGGAGACAGAGGCTCTGAGAGATATCTCAGCTGCAAATTTCCCCTGAACTAGTGTTATGTCTCAACCCCAAGCTGGGCTCCCCAGACCAGCACATCAGAGCTGGGAAGAGGCGTCTACATAACATCTGGCCAGTGCACAAAATTTCATTCGCAGCCACTGACCCTAGGCTCCAGAAGAGTGAGGGTAGAGCAGACTAGAATCCTGCAAGGAGAGACTGGAGTTTGTGGCTCTGAAGAGAGCTGAAGGACCAGCTGCTAGGATCCTTGAGATGAGCTCTTCTCCCACATAGCAGACAGCATCTTTCTGCGGTAGAACACTCCCCTCCACAGGACATCAGCCTGGAGAAATGCAATAGTCCCACAATCTGGACTCACGGAAGCCCGATCCTGCTAAGCTTGCACCCTGCTGAGGAGTCACCTGTCTGGACAGACTCAGGGGGTGTCAATGCCTGAGCTGGGGGGCTTTGGGGCCAGAGCCATTGCCCCCACTATCCCATGAACCTTACTAGTGCCTCCTCATCATGGGATATCCACTAGCATCATGCTCTGGGCCCCTGGCAGCCCCATCCACCTGACTCCTGGTTACTCCACCCTGCCTAAGTCTAAGCCGAATCCAGGAATTGAGTTATGTGCTCTGGTGCAGGGGCCACTCCTCCCATCATTCCCCAAGCTTAACCAGCATCTCCCCTTCAAGGGAGATTCTCCCAACTCTGGTAATACACCCTCCTGACTCCTGTTGGCTCCATCATGATGAAATTAGTCTCTGAGCAAAATCTGGGTAAGATTGAGCTGTGTGGCTCTAGGACAGGGGACATTTTTTCTCTCACACTCCCAACTGGTACAGTCTTCACTTGCACATGACCGAATCTGCCTTTGGCTGTCTCCACCTGCTAGCTTCCTGTGAGGCTCAGTTACTGAAAGAGCCTCTGGCAGTATTTGAGTTGCATGAGGTAGGTTCTCAGTGAGTCACCAAGTAGGGGCAAGCAGTGTTCACCTGATTATACAGGTTCAAACTCATTGCCAATGTTAAGTCTGAGACCAGTTAGCAAATCTTTTCTTTAGGTCAGGAAGAAGGCAGGATGTCCACTTTGACCACTCTTATTCAACATAGTATTGGAGATCCTAACTGCAGCATTCAGACAAGAAAAATAAATAAAAAGCATTCAAATAGGAAAGAAAGAAGTAAAACTGTCATTATTTGCAGATGGAAGGATACTATTAGGAACCTTAAAGATTTCAACAAAAACTACTAGATCTGATAAATAATTAATTCTGTAAAATAGCAAGATACAAAATAGATATTCAAAAATTGGTTGCATTCTTATACACCAATAATGAATTATCAGAAAGAGAAACTAAGAAAACAATCCCATCTACAATTAATGAAAAACAAAACAAAAAAACCTAAAAATAAATTTAACCAAGTAGGTAAAAGATGTGTACTTGGCAAATTATAAGACAGTAAAGAGCGAAATTGAAGAAGACACAAATATGGAAACAGATACTGTGCTCATCGATAAGAATTAACATTGTTGAAATGTCCATACTACCCAAAGCAATCTATAGATTTAACACAATCCCTATAAAAATACCAACAGCGTTTTTCACAGAACTAGAACAAATAATCCAAAACTTTATCTGGAATCACAAAAGACTGAATAGCCTCAGTAATCTAGACCATAGAGAAGAAGGTTAGAGGTGCCACACTACCTGATATCAAACTATTCTACAAGGCTACAGCAATCCAAACAGCATAAAACTGGCATAAAAGTAGAAACACAGATAAATGGAATGGAATAGAGAGTTCAGAAATAAATCCATACCTACATGGTCAATTAATCTATTACAAAAGCAAGAATATGCAGGGGGTTAAGACAGTCTACTCAGTAAATGGTGTTGGGAAAATTGGACCGATACATGCAAAAAAAGTGAAGGAGACCACCTTTTTATACCATTTACAAGAATAAACTCAAAATGGATTAAAGACTTAAATGTAAGACCTGAAAACATAAAACTCCTATAAGAAAACATATTTGGCATTTTTCTTAGGAATATACTTTTCCTAACATATATCCTTGGGCAAGGGAAACTAAAGAAAAGACAAAAACAAGACTACATGAAACTAAAAAGTTTTTGCACGGCAAAGGAAACCATCAACAAATAGAAAAGACAGCCTCCTAAATGGGAGAAGATATTTGCCAATGAGTGGTTAATATCCAAAATTTATAAAATCAGACTACTCAATAACAAAACAAACAAACAAACAAACAAAACAATCTAATTTAAAAGTGGGCAGAAGACCTGAATAGTCACTTCTCCAAAGAGGACATACAAATGGTCAATAGACATGAAAAGATGCACAATGTCATAATTATCAGGAAAATGCAAATTAAAACCACAATGAGATATCACTTCACACAAGTCACATTGGCTATCATCAATAAATCAACAAACGTGTTATTGAAGATGTGGAGAAAAGTGACCCCTCATGCATTTTTGATGGGACTGCAGATAGGTACAGCCATAATGGAACACTAGAGGTCCAGTGCACAAAATCTGTGCACAGAGAGGTGGGCGTCCCTCAGCCCGGCCTGCACCCTCTCCAATCCGGGACCCATCGGACATCCTCTCGCAATCTGGGACCACTGGCTCCTAACCACTCCCCTGCCTGCCTGCCTGATTGCCCTTACCTCTCTGCCTGCCAGCCTGATCACCTCTAACCGCCTCTGCCTGCCTGATCTGTCCTAATCACCTCTTCCTGCCTGCCTGATTGCCCTAACTGTTCTCACCTGCTGGCCTGATCACCCTAACTGCTTTCCCCTGCTGGCCTGATCACCCCTAACTATCACTGCTTCGGCCCCACCACTGTGGCTTGTCTGGAAGGATGTCCAGACGGTCGTCAGGAAGATGTCCAGTCTAATTAGCATATTACTTTTTTATTAGTATAGATAGTATAGAGGTTTCTCAAAAAATTAAAGATGGAACTGCCTGATGACTCAGTAATTCCACTTCTGCATATATATCCAAAGAAAATCAAGACACTAATTTGAAAGAATATATATGCACCACTATGTTGACAGCTGTTATTTACAATGGCAAAATTTGAAAACAAATAAAATGTTCACCAATAGACAAGTGTACAAAAAAGTGGCAGAAAGAAGAACAAAGTAGGTGGGCTCTCAATACCTGATATCAATCTGTATTACAAAGCCACAGTTCTCAAAACTACCTGGTACTGACACAAACACAGACATATAGATAAATGGAATACAATAGAGA
>NW_006284014.1:378335-379840 GCF_000327345.1 Myotis davidii
AACAGACTGTCAAACTACAGCAGGAAGGCTGGGTAGGGAAGAGGTGGGTAAGAGATCAACCGAAGGACTTGTATGCATGCATATAAGCATAACCAATGGACATAAGACACTAGGGGGTAGGGGAGGCCAGGGGAATGTCAAGGGGGTGGGGGAAGGAGACATATATAATACTCTTTGTAATACTTTAAGCAATAAAACAAAATTTTTAAAAAAAGTGATGGTACACATACACAATCTAGTATTTACTCAGCAATAAAAAATAAAATTTACGGGGAGGAGGGAAAATGGCGGAGGTATAAATGGACGTGTCCTGTACCTTGTCCTGGAGCAGATAAGGGTGAGCAGCTGAAACGGGTAAAATACAGCCCGAATAGGCAGAGGATTTTCAGCTGAGAGACTGTCTGCAGCTGGGAAAGACCTAGAGCCCCCAGGAAAAAAAGGACGGTTGGAGACTGCAGCTGAATGTTCTCTCGGTGCGCCAGCTAAGCAGCGGAGACCGCGCCACTTTAAGTGGCTGTTGCCAGCATCCAGAGATCAGCTACTAACCTGGAAACAAGGGATCTCAAGCAGCGTGACTGCCTGAACTCAGAGGAGCACTGCTTCTTCACACAGAAAGGTTAGACTTCCCCTAAAGGTGCAGTTTGCAATTCCGGTTGGAGAGAGGACGGCGCTCGCGCGCGCACGGGGCAAAATCTGCGCCCCACAGAGTCCGCAGCCCTTGGGACCAGCATGACCCGCGAGTGGGGAAGGGGCCCCTCAGGGCTGCTGGGAAGGGAACGCTAAAAATAAGCCCATAGCTGGACTGGATGTAAAAAAGCAACCTTGGACTGTGCCAGTCTGCCGGCTGCTTGGTGCCAGGGGCTAGTGGGCGCACAGAGACTGCGCCCGGAGACTGTGCACAGACCTGGAAGGTGGAGGCTTGCGAATTCGCACAACATATCAGGCCCTTGTTACAGTTCCCCTTAGATCCGTGCATTTGATTATTAAACCCAGTGCATGGGATTCCCCAGTTGGGGTCATTCGCAGAGCGTGTAGGGGAAAGTTCTTTTTGGGGAGCCTGGGAAACAGAGCGGGCAGTAACTATTAAAGAACCAGCTCTGGGCAGTGGACTTTCCCAAATCAGTTTCAAGTACCATAGAGAAAAAAAACACCCTACTGATAGAGAGGACTTACAGCCTCGGAGATCAATCCAGACACACTGCCACCCAGAGGCAGAGCCACGAACTGTCTCTTCTGTGATCACAAATAAAGGCAGTCTGGTAAACAAATACAACCTGCCTTAAAATCAGGTCTGTGGTTTGCAGCACAGAGGGACAGTGTATCGCAGGGAAATTCAACACTCTACTGAATAACTGGCAGGACTAAGGCGTGCCAAAAAGAGGAGTAGAAGATCTGAAGCACCTTTACTACTGCATATTTTTATATACTTTCTTTAATTCTTTTTTCACCATTTCATTAAGAACCTATTTTATTTATTTTTTATTTTTTTCATCACCTGATTTTAT
>NW_006284014.1:384395-385034 GCF_000327345.1 Myotis davidii
AAAGTAGGTGGGATCTCAATACCAGATATCAAGCTGTATTACAAAGCCACTGTTCTCAAAACTGCCTGGTACTGGCACAAGAACAGACGTATAGATCAATGGAATAGAATAGAGACCCCAGAAATCGACCCAAACCACTATGCCCAATTAATATTCGACAAAGGAGGCAAGAGCATACAATGGAGTCAAGACAGTCTCTTCAATAAATGGTGTTGGGAAAATTGGACAGATACATGAAAAAATATGAAACTAGACCACCAAACGGTCTAGTTTCATATTTTTTCATACCATACACAAAAATAAACTTAAAAGCACACCATACACAAAAATAAACTCAAAATGGATAAAAGACTTAAACGTAAGACGGGAAACCATAAAAATACTAGAGGAATCCACAGGCAGCGAAATTGCAAACATATGCCGAAGTAATTTCTTCTCTAATAATGCTCCTAGGGCAATCTAAATTAAAGAGAAAATAAACAAATGGGACTACATCAAAATAAAAAGCTTCTGCACAGAAAAAAATATCAACAAATCAACAATAAAGCCCACTGCATGGGAGAACATATTTGCCAATGTTATCTCTGATAAAAATTTAATCTCCAACATCTACATGGAACTCATACAACTTAAGAAACG
>NW_006284014.1:385626-392506 GCF_000327345.1 Myotis davidii
CAGAAGAAAAGCCCATCAGCAGATGAGTGGATTAAAAAGCTGGTACATCTACACGATGGAATACTATACTGCTATAAAAAGGAACTCCTACCATTTGCAACAGCATAGATGGACCTACAGGGTATTATGCTAAGTGAAATAAGTCAGACTGGCAGGCAGAAGGGTTAGGGGTGATCAGGCAGGTAGGTGAGCATGTAGGAGCCAGCGGTCCCAGATTGCGAGAGGCATGTCCAACTGCCAGACATCTCCTGAGGGGTCCCGTATTGGAGAGGGTGCAAGCCAGGCTGACAGACACCCCCCCGCCCCCCATTTTGTGACACCACCACTCCCCATGTACAAATTTTGTGCACTGGGCCTCTAGGCATAGAAGATTAGCCACCTTGTTATCAGACTTTGAACTCCTGAAGGCCGGACTGCAGACTCTTCCCTCCGCTTTCCATGTTACCCTTGTAGCTCACAGCTGCATGTAGCTATCGTCTCCCTCATGTGTATGTAACCAGCCAACTGGCAAAGGGGTCGGAGCAGATTTTTGTGGGTGGGTGACTGCTCTCCCATACTGCTGGCTTTATTGGAATAAACGCTCATATATGATTCAACCCTGTCTCTGCTTAACTGGCTCAAGTGGGTGACAGGCAGCCCAGACCCCTTGGTTGTCCGGTTACACTTCTAAAAATGTTAGTGGAAAAATTTTACCTAGTCACAGACCAGCCTAACCACTACATTAATTTCTCTTGATCAAGATTAATCAGATGTAAATGATGCCTCTAGATCAGCCGTGGGCAAACTACGGCCCACGGGTCGGATCCGGCCCGTTTGAAATGAATAAAACTAAAAAAAAAAAAAAAAAAAAAAGACCGTACCCTTTTATGTAATGATGTTTACTTTGAATTTATATTATTTCACACAAACACTCCATCCATGCTTTTGTTCCGGCCCTCCGGTCCAGTTTAAGAACTCATTGTGGCCCTTGAGTCAAAAAGTTTGCCCACCCTTGCTTTAGATACATTCTTGAACCAAAATTGGTATCCCTGTCAGCAGTATTTCTACCTTCCAGTCCATTTTTAATACTACTGCCAGAAAGTATTTAAAAAGAGAAAAACTCACACTACTTTCCCACTTAAAAATTGTTTCTGCTAGATAAAGGCCAAGCATTTCAATGCATCATGCAAGGCTCTTTACAGTCTGTCTCAGCAGTTCTCAAACTTTTTCTTCTCGGGGTGACTTTATACACTGTTAAAAATTATTGAGAACTGCAAGGGCTCTTGTTTATTGACATTTATTATATTCACAATTAGAATTGAGAAAATTTAAAAATAATAAATCCTTTAAATATTAACCTAATATTTTTTCAAATCTCTTTAGTCTGGCTTAATAGAAGACAGCTGAATCCTCATATGTGTTTCTGCATGCAATCTGCTGTACTACGTGGTTTTGGTTAAAGTATATGAGAAAAAAAATCTGGTCTCATCAAGATACTAAGGCAGAAAAGGGAGGAGTACATTAATGGCCTTTTAGATAATTGTGGATTTTCCTCGTTGGTTCTATCTGGGAACTTGGTAAGTGGTAGTCTTTTAAAGCAGCAGTCGCCAACTGGTGGTCCACGGACTACTGGTGGTCCGTAAGGTCCTAAAGGTTGGCGACCACTGTTTTGAAGGTTAAATGCAATGTGATATCTGAAACCATATCAATGAACCTTTTGTAGTCATTAAAATCCATTGGTCTAACTTGCAGTTTCAAGGAATCTTTTTACTCATGGGTCATGTGGAAATTACTGATTTACTGAATTCATAGATCATCCAAATGTTGACACATTTCATTATATAATATTAACAAATCTTTTTGCTAATACTACCAACAATCTCATCAGAAAAATGTTTAAGTATTAGGAAGCTATCAATGTCATGGTGGTAAATAGAAGCTTTCAAAAATTCTTAATTTTACCTAAAAGCCCTAATTTTATCATTGACAAAAGACTTAGAATTGAAAAACTAATTGAGAACTGTCAGTTGTTTCCCTTGAAGTAATAGGCTATGTCTATTCATATGAATAACCACAGTTGGTTTGCCACTTGTTTTTTTAAGACAGTACACAAGAAAGGAGGGCTTTGTAAGTCAAATTTTGAAAATAACTATTTCACAAGTGTTTTTCCTTAAGAAAACTACTGTATTTTGGTAACCGGAAGAAGTACCCTATGTGCACTTTGCATTTCATCACACAGAATTTTTAAACTGACATATATTCAAGGGTTGAGATTGAATAAAATTAACCTCATCAAGGACATTCTAAGTGAAACCAATATTTAGCGTTTTTTAAAAAGCTATTAGTACACGGGGGAAGGTAAAGGGGGGAAAAAGGAGACATATGTAATACTTTAAGCAATAAAACAAAATTTTAAAAAAAATTAAAATTAAAAATAAATAAAAAGCTATTAGTACAATATGGTGCCATGACTTTCTGCTAGATAAAGGCCAAACATTTTGTGCTAAGGAATAAGTAGTTTTACTCTGACTGTTTTTCTGTCTCAGAATTATTAAGCAAATGTTAAATTATGCAGGGTCACTATTTGAAGTTTCATGGACCACATTTGAAGACCACTGATCTATTCATAATTCTAAAAATAAAAATAAAATAGGAGAGTGACATCAGAGGAATGGCTGTGTAAGAGAGCCCCTTGGTCTCTCATCCAGAAATCTCAACAAGTTAACCAACTATAATTCAGCAAAGAAATCCCTGCTCAACACAGGCGCATGACCAAGAGACCTACACATTGAAACATCTAAAGGTGGCAACCAGGAATAAAAAGGGGAGACGAGAAGGAAGGAAAGTGTAGATGCCCCACAGATGCAGCCCTGCAGATGGGAGCTAGGGGCTCAGCCTGGAGAGGGGAGGGACAGGGGAGCTGCTGGTGGCAGCCCAGCAGGGCTAGAGGTAAAGGAGTAAAATGTCTGAGCCAGCAGAAGCCTAACAGAACACAGAGGTAAAATATCTTGTGAATCAACGCCATCTACTGGAAAATAATATATAGACAGAGATAAACGCTTAGGCAAATAACCACAGTAAGGAGGATGACCAGAAAGAAAATGAAAAATCCTCAGAAAGCAAGCTGGAACTCATGGAAATACATAATATAAATGACAGCAATTTCACCAGTGCAGTTCTGAAAATACTCAACAAGATGTGAGAAAAAATATAAAAATAACTATTCACAGAACTAAAGGGAGAAAGAGATCAAAACACAAACATAGTTGGGGAACTTAATACTCCATTGACAGCTCTAGACAGATCAACCAAACAGAAAATAATGAAATGTCAGCCTTAAATGAAACACCAGACCAAATGGACATAATTGACATTTACACAACCTTTCATCCCAGAACATCAGATTATACATTCTTCTCCAGTGCACATAGAACATTCTAAAGGATAGACCATATGTTGGATCACAAATTAGCATCAACAAATTTAAGAAGACTGAAATTATACCAAGCCATATTCTCTGACCATGATGCCTTGAAATTAGAAATCAATTGCAAAAAGAAAGAAATCCATAGCCGAAACCGGTTTGGCTCAGTGGATAGAGCGTCGGCCTGCGGACTGAAGGGTCCCAGGTTCGATTCCGGTCAAGGGCATGTACCTGGGCTGCGGACACATCCCCAGTGGTGGGTGTGCAGGAGGCAGCTGGTTGATGTTTCTCTCTCATCGATGTTTCCAACTCTCTATCTCTCTCCCTTCCTCTCTGTAAAAAATCAATAAAATATATTTTTTTTTAAAAAAGAAAGAAATCCATAAATACATGGAGATTAACCAACATACTACTAAAAAATGAGTGAGTCAAATAAGAAATAAAAGATGAGGTCAAAGGATGATAATATCAAAACCTCTGGGATACAGCAAAAGCATTAATAAGAGAGAAATTTGTATTATTACAGGCCTATCTCAAGAAACAAGAGAAATCCCAAGTAAACTACTTGACATCTTAAAGAACTAGAAAAAAACAAAAGCAGCCCAAAGTCTGCAAAAAGGAAATAATAAAAATTAGAGCAGAATTGAATGAAATAGAGAACAAAAAGACTATACAAAAATTTTAATAAAACAAATTTTAATAAAACAAATAGCTCAGGGGTCCTCAAACTTTTTAAACAGGGGGCCAGTTCACTGTCCCTCAGACAGTTGGAGGGCCAGACTATAGTTAAAAAAAAAAAACTATGAACAAATTCCTATGCATACAGCGGCGGCAAAAACACCCGGAGGGCCGGATAAATGTTTTCAGTGGGCCGCAGTTTGAGGACCCCTGAAATAGCTGGTTCTTTGAAAAGATTAAAAAATTAACAAACCCCTGGCTAGACTCACTAAGAAAAAAAGGGAGAAAACCTATATAGAGTGCCTGGGAAGGCACATGGGCATTTCTTTAATTATTGTCAGCTGAATCCAGTGGCATTGGCAAAGCCACATCCTGGAAACATGCTTTGCCAGAGGTAGGAGTGTTGTCAGCCTGACCTTCAGCCCAGATGCTACGGGGTGGGTTTTGTTATTTAACACATTGCTTGCAGGTAGTTTTTATCACGCGCTAACAGGTGGCGCAGGCCATTTTTGCGCAAATGGCAACGTTCAGTAAAATTACGATAACTTTAGTTTACGTATTTATACGTTTCCCACATTCTACCGCTAGTCTATAAAAACCGTATTAATACGTGTCCCGTGCTCTACTACACTGGTAGAACGTATAAATATGTAAAACATATAAATACGTAAAACATATGAATACGTTTTCCGCATACAATGTGTTAAATCCAGCCAAGTACCAGGAATGAATATGATTCAATGCGAATAATCTCCTTTGTCTTGACTTTTAGTAAAACTTCCTGGTTTTTGCTATATAAAATAAACACACTGTATTGGCTCTTGGACCTTGTCTCTCCATCAGAGGACAGTGGTTCCAACGGCCCCAGCTTTTTAATTCCATCTCTGTGTCTGTCTCTTTCTTTCATTTACTCAATCCCCAGCAGTCCCTATTCAGGAACTGGACCGCTCTCTAGCCACGTTGGACGCGGAGAAGAGAGAAATATTCACAAAAATCTATATAAACAAAATCATAAATGAGAAAGCAGAATTCACCACGGACATCACAGATATACAAAGGAATATTATGAAAGACTATTATGCCAACAAGTTCAATAATCGAGAAGAAATGGATAAGTGCTTCTTATCATTCCAGCACTCTTATTCAACCCAGCCAGAGCAAGAAAGCAAGAGAAATAAATAAAAGGCATCTAAATAGGGATGGAAGAAGTAAAAATGTCACTTTTTGCGAACGACATGATTCTGTGTATAGAAAATCTTAAAGACTCCACTAAAAAACTATTAGAAACAATCAATAGTCAAATTGCAAGATACAAATCAATGCTAAATAATACATTGCCAAAACAATTCCTTTTGCAATTGCAACTAAAAGAATAAAATGCCTAGGAATAAACTTAACAAAGAATGTGAAAGACCTATATACTTAAGATTACAAAGCATTACTAATAAGAACTGAAAAAGACACAATAAAATGGAAAAATATCCTGTGTTAATGCATTGGGAGAATCAAACATAGTCAAAAAGGCCATATTACCCAAAGCAATATACAGATTTAATGAAATCCCCATCAAAATCCCAATGTCATTTTTTAAAGAAACAGAATGCTAAATCATCGAATGGAATCCCCGCCCTCCCTCCCCCCAAAAAACACACACAAACAAACAAAAACCTGAATAGCCAATGGAATCCTGAGAAAAAAGAACGAAGCTGCAGGTATCACTCAACCTGACTTCAAACTATACTACTGAGCTACAATAATCAAAATAGCATGGTACTGGCAGAGAAACAGACACACAAATCAATGGAAAAGAATAGAGAGCTCAGCTATAAAGCCACATGAATATGGACATAATTTTTGACAAAGGAGACAGAAACACACCATGGAGTAAAGATATTCTCTTCAATAAATGGTGCTGGGAAAACTGGAAAGCCATATGAAACTGGATTACAGTTTGTCCCAATGTATAAAAATTAACTCAAAATGGGTCAAAGACTTAAATGTAATACCTGAAACAATAAGTTACATAGAATAAAATATAAGTACCAGACCTATGGACCTTGGTAGTAGAGAGCAGTTTGCACTTGACCCTGAAGGCAAGGAAAGTAAAGGCAAAAATAAGTGAATGGGACTATATCAAACTAAAAAGCTTTTGCACAGCAAAAGAAAGTGACAACAAAACAAAGAGGCAGCCAGTCAGATGGGAGATGATATCTGCAAACAGTAGCTCTGACAAAGGTTTAAGTCCCCAAATATACCAAGAACTCATAAAACTCAACACCAAAACAATCCAGTAAAAAAGTGGGAAGAGGACCTGAAAATACACCTTTCACAAGAACACATATGTATGAAAAGATGTTCAACCTCACTGGCAATTAGGGAAATGCAAATCAAAACTACAATGAGATACCACCTCACACTTATTAGAGTGGCCATTATAAACAGGAAAAGGAATAACAAGTGTTGGAGAAAAAGTAAACACTCATTCACTGCTGGTGGGAATACAGACTAGAACACCCACTATGGAAAGCAGTCTGGCAATTCCTCAAAAAATTAATAATAGATCTACATACAACCCAGCAATCCTTCTCCTGGGTTTATACCTGAAAAATTCAAAATCATGTATTTGCAAAGATACATGCACACCTATGTTGATTGCAGCATTATTCACGGTGGCCAAGACATGAAAACAACCAAAGTGTTCTGTGATAGAGGACTGGAAAAAGAAGAGGTGGCACAGGAGATCCAAGATGGCAGCATAGGTAAACACCAGTACTTGCTGCCTCTCACAACCACATCAAA
>NW_006284014.1:393436-397182 GCF_000327345.1 Myotis davidii
TAAATATAAGTACCAGACCTATGGACCTTGGTAGTAGAGAGCAGTTTGCACTTGACCCTGAAGGCAAGGAAAGTAAAGGCAAAAATAAGTGAATGGGACTATATCAAACTAAAAAGCTTTTGCACAGCAAAAGAAAGTGACAACAAAACAAAGAGGCAGCCAGTCAGATGGGAGATGATATCTGCAAACAGTAGCTCTGACAAAGGTTTAAGTCCCCAAATATACCAAGAACTCATAAAACTCAACACCAAAACAATCCAGTAAAAAAGTGGGAAGAGGACCTGAAAATACACCTTTCACAAGAACACATATGTATGAAAAGATGTTCAACCTCACTGGCAATTAGGGAAATGCAAATCAAAACTACAATGAGATACCACCTCACACTTATTAGAGTGGCCATTATAAACAGGAAAAGGAATAACAAGTGTTGGAGAAAAAGTAAACACTCATTCACTGCTGGTGGGAATACAGACTAGAACACCCACTATGGAAAGCAGTCTGGCAATTCCTCAAAAAATTAATAATAGATCTACATACAACCCAGCAATCCTTCTCCTGGGTTTATACCTGAAAAATTCAAAATCATGTATTTGCAAAGATACATGCACACCTATGTTGATTGCAGCATTATTCACGGTGGCCAAGACATGAAAACAACCAAAGTGTTCTGTGATAGAGGACTGGAAAAAGAAGAGGTGGCACAGGAGATCCAAGATGGCAGCATAGGTAAACACCTGTACTTGCTGCTTCGAACAACCAATTCAAATTACACCTGAAACAGGCAACGGACGCCATCCAGAAACACAGGAGGGCTGGCTGAGTGGAAATTCTACAACTAGCTGGGGTGCGGTGGGAACCCGGTAGATAGGAGCTGGGGGGGGGGGGGGGGGGAGGGGGAAGAGGAACATCTGTAATAATCTGAACAATAAAGATTAAAAAAAAAGAGGTGGTACATATACACAATGGAATACTACTCAGCCATAAGAAAGGATGAAATACTGCCATCTGCAACAACATGGATGGACCCTGATAACATTATGCTAAGTGAAATAAGATAGTCAAAACACTAAGAACTATATATTTTCACTTATATGTGGGATATAAAACTGCAATTGGTAAACACATACAACAGTGTGATGGTTGCCAGAGGGAAGTAGGTTGGGAGAGAAGAGGGCCCTAATATATGGTGACAGGAGATTTTACTTCAGGTGTTAGGCACACGGTGCAATATACATATCTTGTAACATAAAAACCTATACCTGAAACCTATATGTTTATGTTGACCAATATCACCCCAATAAATTTAATTAGAAATATATTTTTAATTGATTTTAGAGAGAGGAAGGGGGGGAGAGAAACATCAATTTATTGTTCCACTTATTTATGTATTCATTGGCTGATTCTTGTATGTGCCCTGACCAGGGATTGAACCCACAATGCCGGTATATCAGAGAAGGATGCTCTAAACAACTGAGCTTCTTGGCGAGGGCACCAAAATTTTTCTGTAACACTTAATTTCCTGGTGCTACACTAAACAATGTCCCTTATGTCCAGGAGCACTTGTAGAAATAGTTCCTAAACTGTGGTCCCCAAGGAGCAATTACTCATGTAGTAATTTGAGCACTGTGATCTTAGCACTATGCTGTACACATGGAGGATGGAGAAGGCAGCTAAATTCATTTTTGTCTTCAAAGAGCTTATAATTTGATAGGGAAGGACTGCTTATGGACAGTCTAAACAGTACATGATAAAAGGTAACATATAATTTAGAAATCCCTACAGAAGGCTGGCAGGAAGCAGAATCAATGATTTGATTCCCAATAAGACCAGTAGGGAATGTGCTGGGCTGCATATCTGGCACTTTGGCCAGGTGGGGCTCGCTGTGCTGTCTGTTCCTAAAACACATCGATGGGAAGGTACTGACATCAGGCCAGGCCTTGAGATATGGTCTCATGGCCCCTTCTCAATATGCTGTACTCTCTGTTCCTAAAACACATAGACAGGAAGGTACTGATACTATACTGTGTTGGGAATTAAGGTTTTGTAACTTCGTGGTTTTTGCAAATAAAAATGCTGTAATTCCTGTAGTCTGCGCTGCAGTTCAGCCTCTGCTTTGGCAGGGCGCTGTAACTGTAGTCGCTGGCCAGCTTAATAAAAGCTCCTAAATTTTTATCTGAGTCCTGGTGGTTATCTCCGCGAGTCACCCCATTACAATAAGTATCATTATAGCCACTGTACACGGAAGGACCTGACAGGGCAGCTTAAGTCATATGCAATATTTCAGCAGTGTGATATTTTGTCTCCCATTTGTCCCTATGGCATGGTTAAAATATTCAATTTATGTTGACTGAACAGTCAAATAAATGAATTTATTGACAATCTCCTCCCATAATCAAAGGCTCTATATAGTCATCTTTCAAAGTCTAGGGTCTGGCCTTCAGTAGAGTACTTTTATTACCTTTTATATAGTTTGAATTTGGAATCTTCATTTACTATAAAGAAAAACTTATATTTTCATTTCTTCCAGCAGTGTGTTTCCAGGCATGGGATGGTTAAATTGCAGTCAAGCCAGAAACATAAATGCTGAAATTTGATAGTAATGTTTTTCCTCTGCAAGTTGCTTCAAGTAAATGAGGTCATTATTGTAAAGGCAAATTGTATATATTTCTCAATATGAGTATTCAGGTTTAAACATTTTAAAAAGTTAATAAAAACTACTTCATACTACCTTTTATTCTTAGTCTGGGATATGATAAAATGTGAAAATTCCAATGTGCCTCTAAGAAAAGCTTAATACCTCAAAATTCTTTTATTTATACTACTAGAGGCCCAGTGCATGACATTCGTGCCCTGGAAAACCTATACCTGAAACCTATATGTTTATGTTGACCAATATCACCCCAATAAATTTAATTAGAAATATATTTTTAATTGATTTTAGAGAGAGGAAGGGGGGGAGAGAAACATCAATTTATTGTTCCACTTATTTATGTATTCATTGGCTGATTTTTGTATGTGCCCAGACTAGGGAATCAAACCTGCAACTTTGGCTTATTGGGATGATTGATGCTGTAACCAACTGAGCTACCCAGCCAGGACCATATTCATTATCTTTTCCAGTCACCTGTCCTGCTTCTGTTTGCCATACTCATTTCTGTGACCTTGCATATGTTATTCTCTTTGCCTACAATATCTTTTCCAACCAGCTGGCAGAATCCTGTTTGCCTTTTAATATCTGGTTTGCAGTTCATTTCTGAGAAGTCTCCTTTAAGCTGATTTCATCACCATTTTTTATGCTTTTGTACCACTCAACACATGCATTATTTTAGCACTTATTCCATTGAGGGCAGAGGGGTTACTAACATTTTAAAGCACCTAATATATACTCGACCCTGTACTAATCTTTTGCATGTTTTCTCATTATATCCTCTAATTGATTCTATGTGATAAGTGTGTTGGGCTGCATATCTGGCACTTTGGCCAGATGGGGTGCGCTGTGCTGTCTGTTCCTAAAACACATCGATAGGAAGGTACTGACATCAGGCCAGGCCTTGAGATATGGTCTCATGGCCCCTTCTCAATATGCTGTACTCTCTGTTCCTAAAACACATAGATAGGAAGGTAGATACTATACTGTGTTGGGAACTAAGATTTTGTAACTTCGTGGTTTTTGCAAATAAAAATGCTGTAATTCCTGTAGTCTGCGCTGCAGTTCAGCCTCTGCTTTGGCAGGGCACTGTAAC
>NW_006284014.1:397711-409736 GCF_000327345.1 Myotis davidii
GCATGGTGCATGACATTCGTGCCCTGGGGTGTGTGGGGGTCCCTCAGCCCAACCTGCACCCTCTCCAATTTGGGAGCCCTCAGGGGAGCCCTGTCCAATCAGGGAGTTTCTGACTGACTTTGCAATCATATGAGTGAACTGTCTGAGACCCCACCTCAGTTTGGTTTGTTGCTCACAGAATAATAGAGGCACGTTTTCTTCTTTGCTTCACTGGTAGAGATTTCCTGGAAGTTTTAGGATATCTTCCCTTTAATTTTTCCTAGACACTCTAATTTTACTTATGTCTCTCACCTTTGCTTTTCCTCCATCCCCCACTGCAATAGTAACTTGCTCCAGGCTCACTTTGCTCTAGCGTCTAGGACAGCCGTGGGCCAACTACGGCCCATGGGCTGGATCCGGCCAGTTTGAAATGAATAAAACTAAAAAAAAAAAAGACTCTACCCTTTTATGTAATGATGTTTACTTTGAATTTATATTAGTTCACACAAACACACCATCCATGCTTTTGTTCCGGCCCTCCGGTCCAGTTTAACAACCCATTGTGGCCCTCGAGTCAAAAAGTTTGCCCACCCCTGGTCTAGGAGATCCGTCCGCCACCAGAATTACAATTTCCAGCATTCCTGGTGCTCCCCGTGATCTTGGTTTTCCCTTCCTGCTCTGACTGTGTCCCATGGCCTCCCTCTCTGCCAAGTCCTCCAAGTTGCCTGTTCTCCGTCTCTGCTCTCCATCTGGCAGCTTGGGGAGCCAATTTCCCTAAGCTGCTCCACTCTCTGCTGGCTCTCCCACTCTGCTCTCTGCCCAGCGCCTGTGTATGCAAATTAACTTGTCATCTTTGTTGGGTTAATTTGCATACTCAGTCCTGATTGGCTGGTGAGTGTAGTGGAAGGACAATTTACATGTTTCTCTTTTATTATATAGGATAGCACATATATTTAGAATGGTGGTAAGGTCAATGCTTCAAAAAGTGTGGCCCCAGGACCAGCAGTATCAGCATCAGTATCACTTGAAAACTTGTTAGAAATGCAAATGATAAGGATCTACCTGAGACCTACTGAGTCAGTCTATGGGGGTAGGAGCAAAGCAATCTGTGTTTTAACAGCACTCCAGTTATTATATTGTAGGAATAATCTGGAGAACAAAAGGGGCAAACCAAATGCACCATTTAGATTCATGGATGTTACCTATAAAGAACTGATAAATTTTGGAAGAAAGGGTCCATTTATAATCAAATCTGTGAAAATATAAACTTTAGAGTAAGGGGTCTGCTATATTAAAGGCGTCGGACACCCTCTAGACCAGCGGTTCTCATCCTATGGGTCGCAACCCCTTTGGGGGTTGAATGACCCTTTCACAGGGGTCACCTAAGACCATCAGAAAACACATATATATTTACATATTTTTTTGTGATTAATCATTATGCTTAATTATGTTCAATTTGTAACAATGAAATTGGGGGTCACCACAACATGAGGAATTATATTAAAGGGTCACGGCATTAGGAAGGTTGAGAACCACTGCTCTAGACCATATACAGTGACATGCAGTCGAAGTAGAGTTTCATTTCACAGAGAGAGGCCAAATCATTCCCTGACTCTGCCTTCCAGGATGCAGATAAATATACTATAAACATACTTAATGAGGAGCAAAGCCTGCAAGAATTATCTGCTATTCCCTCAAAGGTAACTCCAAACACGTGCTGTTAAAATTGCTTCTTTTCTAAGGAAAACACTAACTTACAATATATGCATTTTATTACTACTGAAGTACAACATTCTATCACCCACTTTCAACCATCGATGACAAGACTATTCTTTCTAGGAATACATTTATAACCACTATTTTACTTGCTTTGTTATTACATGGAGTTAAGGAAAACAAGAAATTTTCTAGCATTTTGACAACTATTTGTCGTAAGTATTTGAGATACATGAAAAACTTATTTTAGTAAAGAATATATACAAAACTTCCTGGCATTTTGCTAGAAAAAGTGAAGGCATTAACTGTTTACCTCATTTTTATTTATACTATTCTAAAGAAAAGCTGGTGAGAGAAACTACCCTATCATCAGGTTGCTGTATTTGCCAGAGAAAAGACCAAACCTAGGAGAGAATTTTTACTCTAAGTCAAGGGGGAGGAACACTCAGAATCAGATGAATGGAATACTCAGGTCATATCTTTGATTTTATTGAGATGTACAATTGAAACCTGTACTCCAATAAATTCAATTAAACAAGAAATATATTGTATACTGTGGATACATCTATACACAGACATGTACGTCCACCCATTCTTATTAGAGAATATATTAAAATTATTTCTAACTTGCAAAAAAAAATAATCAAAAGGACAGGGGATATAAGGACATCATCTGTTTACTACAAATGTGGTATAACTATCTCTTGTTTTTATTGTTAGGTAATTTTGCTCACAATATAAGTGAGAAAGAAAAAAAAACTAAGTTCTTAAACATGAATGTTTATTTGAATGATTACAAATAAAAATATAAATATTTTGTTTGATCTTGTGTTCATTAACAATGCATCATTATTGGATGATTCAGACTTTAGAGGAAGTCAAATCAGGGTTTGAATTCTGACTGACAACTACTAGCTATATGAATTTGACCAATTATTAACTTCCCAGATGTGTTTCCTCATCTGAAGAGTACAACTAATTTGTAGGGCTGTTATAAGGATTTGAGATAAATATTTGGGATATGCCTTAGACAGAGTAGATGATCATTAAACAGTTATTAAAATATGAAAGAAAATTAATGCCTAGAGAATTGATGTGGGTATATAATCTGCCCAACTGAATTGAAGATTATAACTTTGGGTCTCAGTATCAATAACTAACTTCTGTTTCACCTACATGTTAAATAACTATGAGTTGCAACCCTCCCTTCCATAACACTGACAGAGACAGCAATAAAAAACACACACAAATAACATACTGCATATAGAGATAACATTTGGGAGAGGGAAAAAACAATACCACCTTTTATTCACTTAATCCTGTTTCTTCCTCATACTATCTATCATAGCACTTCAAAGTATCATATTTATTGCTACTAAGGTATTACAGATTTGCTTTTCTATGTTAAAGCCTCTCTGTAGTCACCGAATTTAATAGGCTATTTTAGCTAAATATCCTGGGCCATAAACCTTGTTCAATAAGAGCACTTTAATAATATTCTAATCTTGGAATGCAGTTATAAAGATTGATGGCCCCTATATGCTACTTACAAACAAAAATGGCTCTTATGCAATCTTAAAGATATAAAAAATTTAGCATTTGAAAACATGTAAATAATTTCCACATTCTGCTAGTCTATTTTACATACCTGAGAATTTGTTTAGGAATCTGTGATGGAGAAGAATGACTCCTTTTCTTCTTCTCCTCTGAGACCTGTAGTAACTCATCCTGTGTTCCACCCTTCTCCATGATTGCTGACTGGTCTGCTCCGGCCTTACTTTGATTTACACTGGGCTGGCCTTTGGCAGGGTCACACCTGTACATGAAGATGATGGCTGGCTTCTCACTGGACTCTCCTTTTGCCTCTGTGAACCAGTGTTGGTGCTGAACTGGAGGAGGGGGCAGCATGTGGATGACTGTGCCATCCAGACCCACCAGTTTCCCTTTCTCTCGTTCTTTCTCTTTGTTGTCCTCCTCATCTGTTTTCCAACGACGGAAGAAACTTTTAAATGATATCCAGCGTTTAGGTTTTGCATCAGCTGCCCGCCTGCTGCCTTCAGAGTGCAAAACGGATTCAGCTTCTGTTGACTTGATAGGGCTGGTTGGCTTGGTCCAGTTGGTGAAATGTTTCTGCAAAAGGTTACTTGCGTGGTAAGGGGAGGACGTAGAACGTGGTGGAGGAAAAGGAGGTGATGGCTCACTCTGGGGGTTAATCACTAACTTGGATGGAGAGGTTGTGACTTGCTTTGCCAGTGTATCTTTTTGTACTTTAGTGTTAAGATTTTCTGTGGTCTGAGGTGCTTCATGCTCACCACTGGAATGAGATGGAAAGAGAGATTTCGGCCGGACTGGTGTACTTTTAGCAACATCAACCTCTGGAGGAATTGCATAAAGCTCTTCCACACTGCAAGTTTTAAGGCCTGACTGGGACATTTCTGGAGGGGACTGTGGTGGGTGGATAGAAGCCACAATTTGAGAAAGCACTGTGCTTGCTTTCTCCTTGTTGCTGCTGCCACTCCCCACCATCTGAGACTCCTGAGTGCCTTCTGTTCTGGCAACAGGTTCTTGAGTGGTTCTCCGGCTCTTAGTTGGGGAGCTGTGGTTGGAACTACAGCTTCTCTGTGGGGAAGACAGACCTCTGTTAAGACAGCTGTTAAACTCCTGGACTTTCTGAGCCACTGAGCCCCTTTTACATTCTGTGCTATTAGAAAACCCTTTAGCTTGGGGACAATCAGTGGGGTTGCCAGTGGTATCATCAGACACTTTGCTTGAAGTTTCTATTTCTTCATAAGTATGGCTTATCATACTTATGTTTTTTTCCTTCACTGAAAGTTCTCCACTTGTTCCAAGAAAACTTTTATAGATGGCTAGATTGTCATATGCATTTGGATTAATTACAATGGGAACTTTGATAGCATTTTTGGAACTCCGAGCATAAGTTGGCTCGTCGTGAATGATAATTGGGAAAGGGGGCATACCAGCATTGTTATAACTATTAAATTTTATTTCAGACAAATTAGGTGACTTAACAGGGATGGTTTTAGAGGAAACATTTGCAGCAATGGGTGAAGTAGGTGCTGATTTGTGACAGTTTTTCCTTGGAGGGACATTTGGCCCAGTTCCGCCACTAATTAATTCCACCTTAGGTATCTTTTGTCGTGGACTGGTACTGGATGTCCATACTTCCTGGTATCGAATTGCACTGGATTTTTGAAAATGGGCACTTATTTGTCCTGATGTTGATATAGGTGATGTCACTGGAGAGTTTGGAGTAGAAGATGAGCTTTTTGTCTTGGAACTGTTAACAGGGTCCTCGAGGTGCTCACTAACCATCGCTGCTGACACATCTACAACAGTATATGGCTTGCACAACGGCTGCTCAAGGTTCACTATGCGGTAGGGCTTTGCTTGCTCTTGTACAGGAATGAGGTTTATGATTACTGCTTGCCCAGCAGTATCTGTAGAGGCTTTTCTTTCTTGATTCTCAGTTTGTACAGCAATCTTGCCATCTTTCTCTTCTAATCGGAGAGCAAGGACTGCTTTGTGTGTCTCTGGAATTTTTTCTGAGATTTTGGATGCTTGTGATGAATCCTCTTGATTGTTACCAGAGAGACTTTCATAATTGGGCTCACTTTCCTTCATGTCCTTAGAATATCCTGGGGTATCAGGAGATATTGACCCATTACAGATCTTCTGGGATAAACTACTGGCTGTCTCAGAACGTGATTCTTCTGTTAAAGAAGAATCTGGTGATGTGGAGCCAGATGATGCCATGCTCTGAATGCTTCCTGGTCCATAGGAGACCACAGAATTCTCTCCATAACCATTCAGGATCTCATCATAACTGTCATCGTAGTCTACAGCACAGATTCTCTGCAGAGACTTATTTCGCAGAGGGACAGTATTCCATTTTTTGTCCACATAGAATCGAACAGGAGACAAAGTGTTTGCCCTAAAGTTAGCGAATCGAGGTTGCCCTCTCATACGAATCTCCATGGCCACCAGCTCTTCATCACTCTCATCCCAGCTTTCATGCTCCTCTTCCATGTTACTGAAAAATACATCTTCCTCACACTCCTCTCCACTAGAAAACTCTGGGTAACAGAACTGGCCCCCTTCATTACTGATCACTTCTGTGCTCCCACTCAGAATAACATGCTTGCCCTGAGTATCCTTTATCCCACCCATCATGCAACTTGGTGGAAGCTTTCTTTCCAGTGATCGTTTATAGCAATCATTTATTCTTCCTAAGAATATTTCTTTGGCATTTGTTTCATTTACTCTTATCTGAGGAGTAGTATCCAAGCCTGCTATCTCCTTCAACATTTCAGTTAGTCCATTATTGTTACTTGATATCTTCTTTGCACTGTCATTATTGCCAAAAGGTTTAGAAACATGGCTAACTCCTTCAATATCATCTTCATTATTATTATTATTGAGTGGTTTCTGATTCAACGCCGTCCTGTTTCGGTTCCTCTCTATAATGACAGGTTTGTTCTCACAGGGACCTTGGATATTAAGCTCACCATATACACTTTGCCCATCTGCCACCATCATAGTGGGCTTCACAGCTATAGTGGGTTTTTTAGCAACAGGAGGCCGGAAATTTGCAGTGTTCCTGATATGGTGGTTGTTACTGTGATTGGCAAGAGTTTTCACATGGCCATGGGTGATGGCTGTCTTCTCAGGGTCAGGAGGGAGCTTGTGCAAGCTTTTAGGTTTAAAGCAATTCTTGCATTCACCAGGTTTCCAAACGTGCTCAGTAAAGGTGTTACAGGCAGACATTTTAGAAAATAGAACTTCACGTACAATGCTTCCCTTTCAGTGCATAGCAAAACTTTCAACTGTATCTAGAAGCTCTTGATCTGTAGGGGGAAGAAAAAGAAGAAAATCTGAATGGAAAAGGCACTATGAGGCTTTTCATGATGAATAATATGAAAAAATTGGCTCTGGTCCTTAAATTAAAAGATTGAAAGGAAAAAACTAATGAACTCCTTTTAGTCAATCAGCATTTTGGAAAGTTAGTTATTAAACTATAATTTTATACACTCTCATCAAACTTTATCTAATCTTTTGTTTGATGTCTCTGTGGCAATGATACTCTGACTTTCTCCTCCAGGAAATGCCTTTCAAACAGCTATCCACCAACATATCTGACACTTCTCAGTCTATTGTGGGTTCCCTTTCTTCTACTGATCCCTTTAACATTTTGGGTATCTCATAGACTCCTCAAACTCAATGCATTAAAAATTAACACTCTACCTTAACTAAATATATATATAAATCACTTTTCTCAGCAATAAGAAACTATTCTATACTACCCAGCCTGTTTCTACCCACAAGGCCACCTTCTTCCTCTTTTATTCTAGTTCAATTAATGTCATCCACCAAGATAGCTAAACTTCAACCTTCAGATCATTCTTGACAACTCTCCCCTCACTTCTAACACCACATCCTACCAACTCGCTAAATGAGTCTTCCCAATTTCATCTATTACATTTCACTAGAACTTATTCTTGCTAGTACCAAACACTTAGTTATTTTGCCCAGATTCCTGCAATAGGCTGTTACTTATCTTCATGTCTGTAGTCTCACCCCATTCCAATATAACCTCTCTACCCTTGTTAATCAAACTGTGGTCCTCAGTCAAGTAGTACCAGCCTCTACTTGGAGCTTGTTAGGTAGTATCTTAAACCTACTGAACCAAAATCTGCATTTTAATGATATTCTCAGGTGATTTCACTGCTCTATACCACCACTGGATTTAACTTTCTAATATGATCATTTTCTTACCTAGCTTAACTATTCTGTGGCTCACTCTTACCTACTGCATTGACTACTAAATGTCATGTGCAGACTAGAGTTTGCTAGCTAAATAAGAACCACCTGGGAAACCACCCTAGTCGTATCTAGTCAATCTCTGAGGGATGAGACTAGGAATCTGATTTTTTAAGTAAGTTCTCCAGGCAATTCTGTGTGTCTTGGGACCTCTAGTTATTGGATAAAATACAAGCCCCCTAGATTGTCTCCTTTCTAGTTCTATATCTTAAAAATTAAGTAGTCTTATCAAACTCTAAATCCCATTGGGATACTTGTTTCTCCTTGGTACTATCAAAGTCACTTAGACATATCTCCATTTACAATCACTTTTAATTGTAACTGTTTCCTCATTTCAAGAAGTTTTTGAACTCCTTTAAGGCCTAGGCAATATCTTATTCATCTCTATATATCTAGCATAAGGAATTGAATAAATATTGGTCGATTAAAATGCCGGCTTAAAAGATAATTTTTTTAAATGAACCTTGTGGCTCTCTTTCTTTCTTAGGCACCATAGTTGCAGACCTTCCCCCAGGATATCATTAGTCTTACATTTCTACTTTAGATATTATAATAAAGTTGGCAGAAGGTATGCACATGTAAGAACCACTTTAGCTGGAAAATTTAACTTCATTCATGTACAGTAACAAGATCCTTGCTTTGGTCAGAAAACTAGGCTTTTTGTCAAGTTTCAGCAAGTTTATTAGGAAGGAAAAAATATTTTCTTTAGCAAATATAAACAAAACTAAGTTCTTTGTAAACAATATTCATAGTCCTAGCTGCTTTGGCTCAGTGGATAGAGCCTTGGACTGTGGACCAAAGGGTCCCAGATTTGATTCCAGTCAAGGGCACATATCTTGGTTGAAGGCTCCTTAAGGGCCCAGGCCCGGTAGGGGCTTGTGCAGGAGGCAACCAATCGTTGTGTTTCTCTCATATAAATGTTTCACTCTGTCTTTCCCTCTCTTCCACTCTCCCTGAAAATCAATGGAAAAATATCCTTGGGTGAGGATTAATAAAAACGAAACAAAACAAACAATACTCACAAAGTACAAACTTAAAGATCAAAGAATTCCATACAGAGAGCCCAACCACCCAGCCAAATTCTAAGTTCATGATTTGCTGAAGATCATTGAACTGCTCTTTTTTTAAAAAAATATATTTTATTGATTTTTTACAGAGAGGAAGGGAGAGAGATAGAGACTTAGAAACATCGATGAGAGAGAAACATCGATCAGCTGCCTCCTGCACATCTCCTACTGGCGATGTGCCTGCAACCAGGGTACATGCCCTTGACCGGAATCGAACCTGGGACCTTTCAGTCTGCAGGCCGACGCTCTATCCACTGAGCTAAACCGGTTTCGACTGAACTGCTCTTTTTAATAAGGTTAAAATATACATATTTCAAGTGTTTGTTTAAAAATTTATTTACTCTTTCAAGTATTCTAATTGATAAAACCATTTCCTGCTAGTCTAAGACTAGAACATTTTGAATAAGGTGAAGAACAGCATAAAATTAGGATAAATTTAGCCCAGATCATTCAGGGCTTTTAGGCTTTTAAAGATTAGAGTTTATTCTAAGAGCAGTGTGAAGCCACTGAAGGGTTTTAAACTGGGAAACAACATGATAACAATCTGTATTTTAAAAAAGATGGCTCTAACCAAAAAACATGAAATAATTAGGTGTAAATTTAACAAAATATGTGCAAATTCTAAAATCTATATGCAGAAAACTACAGATGCTAAAAGATATCAAAAATGTAAATAAATCTAAAGATTTATTTATACCAGTTCTCTTAATATTGTGAAGATGTCAATTGTACCCACAGTAGATTAAGCATAATTCCAACAAAATTCTGAGCAGGATTTTTTGTACAAATCAATAAGTGATTCAAAAATTTATATGGAAAGGCAAAGGAACTAGAAGAGCCAAAACAATTTTGGAAAAGAACGAAGTTGAAGATTCAGGTTGCCTGATTTCAATACTTAGCACAAAGCAACAATAATCCTGACAACATGGTGTAGGCCAAGGAGAGAAACATAAAATAGGGAAGTGAGGTAAGCAAATTACAGACCATAGGAAAAATCTAGCCTATCTATCACCTGTTTTTGTATGTTCCTAAGATAAGAATGCTTTTAAATTTGTAGATATGGATGAAAAAATAAAAAGAATAATCTTTAGTAACAAGTAGAAATTATAAGAAATTCAAATTTCAGTACCCATAAATAAATCACGATTGGAACCTATCTAGACTCATTTATTTACATTGTCCATAGCAAATTTTATGCCACAGTAAAGAGTTGAATAGCTATGACAGACTCTATGTGGCTCTCTCATCACTTTGCAGTGCTTTTCAGCACTCTACAAATTGCAGCATTTTCACTGCTACGTGTATCACCTTTGTGAAAAGATATTTTTCAAAGATAAAAATATGTAAAATTTTATTATAAATATGCATTACTAGATGAACCATTTGTATTAAATTTTGATGAGCAGAAACACTAATTTTGAACCCCTATTAAGCAAAATGTTATCCCCACCAATCCCATTCTTCTTATTAGTAGAGCTGTGTTATAAAATTGTACTCAATTATTATATTTGTAATTGAATGTATTGGGATGACATTGGTTAATAAAATTACACAGGTTTCATCTATACAATTCTACAATGCATCATCTGTATATTGTATTGCACGTTTATCAATTATATTTTAAATTCTGTCAAAATATTCATGGAAATTTATTTTTTCTCTTGTTATACAAGTATCTACATAATATCTTGGATTTTGCCTTTTGACCTACAAAACCTAAAGTATTTACTATCTGGTGCTTCTCAGAAAAAGTTTGTTAATACATGACATAGATCACAGCAGATACAGAACAGAATACAGTCCAGAAATAGACCCATGCAAATACAGGTTACTAATTTTTGACAAAGGCGAAAAGAATATTCTTTTTAATAAATTTGCTATAACAACTAGATATCCATAAGCAACAAAATTATCTTGATCTCACATCCCACGAACAAAATTTAACTCAAAATGGATCACAGATCTAAGGATAAAATGGAAAGCTTTAAACTGTTAGAACAGGAGAGAATCTTTGTAAGCATGGTTAGGCAGAGTTCTTAGATACAACACCAAAAGAATGCTCCATGAAAGAATAAATTACACTTCATCAAAATGAAAAAAAAAATGTTGGCTCTGATGTACTGATAAATGAATAAGACAAGCCACAGACAAGGAGAATTTTTTTTTTTTGCAAAGTATGTAACTTTGTATTCATAATATGTAAAAAAACGTTAAAAATCCAACAAAAATAAATCAAATAAAAAATACACAAAAGACTTAAGTATGCACTTTCCAAAAGATATATGGATCTCAATGAACATGTGAAAGATGCTAAATATCATAAGTCATATGGGAATGTACATGAAACTATAATGAGCTACCACTATACATGTATTACAATGGTTAAAATAAATAAAATAAAATAAAACTGGTGCTAGGGAGAATGTGGAACAATGGAAACTCTCATATAGTACTAGTGGGAGTGTAAATGGATCAGCCACTGTAAAAGAAAGTTTGCTAGTTTCTTATAAAGTTAAGTATAAACGTTCCATGGAACCTAGCAATCTAACTCCTATGTATTCCCCAAGACAAATGGAAACAATCTAAATATTGTATGGTAGTCATGATATGGCTTCCTACTTTTGTCAAAACTCAGAACTGTACACTAAATAAAAGGAGATTTTTACTATATACAAACCAAACCTCAATAAATCTGTCCTAAAAAATAAAAGACAGCTCTGGCTACTGTATGAAAACAAATGCAAAGAACAGGCCCCAGGAAGCCAGGAGACTGTTTAAAGAGCTCTTGTGGACAAAAGAAGATATGACAAGGATCTGGATTAAGATTTGGCACCAGAGAAAGAGAGAAAACTAAATGCAGGAATAATTGCATTTAGAGCAAGGTTTTAGGTATATATATATTTGAATGATTTATGAGGCCACTTACTGAAAAAAACAATGTTGGAGGAGGTATAACTTTGAGGGGGGCGAGTATTAGTTCATATTTTTGTCAGCCGGCAAGAAATAGAGCAAGCAATTGAATTAGTATTCTGGAGCACAGAAAGGAATTTTGATGTTCTTTCCTGTTTGGGAATTATTAATATAGAAATATCTATGCCAAAAAGAAAATAGAGAGTGAGCTGGAGAAGGGGTCGTGGTTTGGATAACTCCAAAGAAAACTCAAAAATAACAGCCGTAAGTGTGATGAAACAGTTAAGGGGTTGAAGATAACTACCGTATTTGCCGGCGTATAAGACGATTTTTTGGCCCTGAAAAATATGCCTCCAAGTGGGGGGTCGTCTTATACGCCAGGTACACTTCAGATAGACTGCCCATAGTGCTTGCCCCGTGCCATAGTGGCCTCCCGATGCCCGCCCACTTCATTCCACATACCGTTCAGGCATCAGCAGCGCTGCTGGGTGTATGCTCGGCTGTTATGCGATTTT
>NW_006284014.1:410084-416317 GCF_000327345.1 Myotis davidii
ATCTTTCTTCTATCATTGACAGTCCCTCTAGGTTGTGGGCTGCTTGCCTGTGTTCCTGAGAAGCATCTACGGTACCAGTCTATAGAGTGTGTTTTCTTTAGTGAATTACCGGTATGTTTACCGGTAATAAACTTGCACTGTTTTATGTATATGTTTGATTACATACAGCCTTGTGACAGTTTTCCTGCATGTCATAAGCATTTGAATATAAATTAAAATGTTAAAATCAAATCTGATATTGTTTTACCTTTTATTTGGTGTGTGGAAGGTGTGCGGAAGAGGGGGTAGTCTTATACGGCGAGTATATAACAAACTCTGTATTTTGAGTGGAAATGTTAGAGGGTCGTCTTATACGCCCAGTCGTCTTATACGCCGGCAAATACGGTATGCAGATGATGCTGACAGGTAATGTAGAATGAGGATTTAAATGTGCCCACAGGTCTTTAATGAGAGCTCACTTGTGATCTTAGAATGTACTATTTCTGTGCAGTGGGGGGGACAGAAAGCAGATGGAGTGAGTCAAAGGGTGAGGAGATATGAGAGAGTAATTGTAGACAACTTTTAAGAGTTTAGGTGAAATGTGGAAGAAAGAGCTGGAAGTATGAAGAGATGTCTAGAAATTCCTTATTTTAAGATGGCAAAACTATATGATGTTGAATGCTAATACTGGTAGAGTGGCTGAAAAGACAGGAACAAAAGGTAGATAATCAAAAGACTCAATGTTAAAACTGAGAAGGTCCCTAGGTCAATCTGTTTTATGGACTAGGGAAAACTGAGGCCCAGAAAGACCTACATAGTGAATGAAAAAGACCCAGAACTGAGACTCAAGATTATAATGGTTTGTTTTAAATATTTTTCTTTTCTTATATATGCTCACTGTGAAAAATAAGAAAAGCATAAATAAAATAGAAATCATGTGTAATCCTATTATTCAGAAGCAACTTCTATTAACATTTGGGGTAGTTCCTGTCAGTCACCAAAAATAAATATATATCTAGTGTATTGCCTGTCTACTCAGCACTATGTGGCATTGAAAACAAAAGAATAAGAAATCCTGGCCTAATATCTTGTTAACCAAGTTAAATTCACTGCTGATGACAGAGATTAAATTTTCTCTTGATAAGTAGCACAGTATAGTTTCTTTTCCTAAGACTGTAAATAAATAGTAAAATAATTCCTCACTTTGAGTGCAAGTAAGAAATGGCTATTGAGTTGATTAGCAGCTATATTACCCATAGCATAGCCAAGTGAAATTCACTGGGAACACAATTAGTTTATGTCAGTGCTATGCACAATAGAAACCCATCAATAAAATTGAGGCCTTGGATTTGACCTTCTTTTCCAAATTCTGTGTACATCTATTCATGCTGCTTTAAAACCCTAGAGATGAACCAAACAAACACCCTTAGCAAGCACCAGATGGACTGCTGTCTACACCAGTAAGTCTTAACTATGAGGGCTTCATTTTTCAATACTAATTTTGCTTGGAGACAAAAGATTTTAACTTATAATGGCTCTTACAAAGAGAAGCTATACCAGCTGTAGCTCTGTCCAAAGAGCAATCCTTGGGCTTTACTGCCTTTGTCAAATGACTTCAATGGCAATAACTATCAGCTTTGCCTGCTCAATTCTGTCACCCCACAAATAGGAAACTGGTCACCAAAGTTATGCTTGAGAAAGAAAAAATATCTCCCAAGGCACTTAAGCAAAAGAAATATGACAGTCTACTATGGAGTCTTTTGTTTATTTGCCAAAACAGATTTGATATGAAGCATAGAAATGGAATGTTTGATAAGAAAAGCTCATTTGCCTCTATATTTCTTATAATTTCAAAGTCAATCCTTGGATGAAATGCAGACAGGAGAATTTAATGGCTGAAGTTGCCCCTAGAAGCTAGCCAGGATTTCATAATCTAAAACCCAATTTCATATTTGACAGTTCTCAAAACCAATGCTCTTCAGGCAAAGTAGCCTTATTTCACTTCAAGTCATGACAGCTTTTTAAGAACTTAGTACTGTTTTATACTCTCTCTACTGCTATATAATGACAATAATTAGTTTGCTTCTAGTCCAACAGTTTAGAGCAGATTTGATACAAAACAGTCAAATCCACAATGGATTTAATCTTGGAAAAAGCAGGCTGGCTGAAAGACCTGAACTCCTTTAGCTGAATTCTGTTTCCAAGTCAATGAAGAGGGAGAGTGCGTGTAGGTGGCATATTAAACACCATATACAGAGCATTTCCTAAATGCACCCAAGGAGAATCTATATATATAAAAGCCTAAGCAACCACCACGACCAAACAACCAGAACAACCGGTCGACCAGTTGCTATGATGCGCACTGACCACCAGGGGGCAGATGCTCAATGCAGGAGCTGCCCCCTGGTGGTCAGTGCACTCCCACAGTCAACATCCTGCAGCCCCTCCCCTGAGCTGGCCAACCTCCTGTGGTCCCTTTCCCCCAAGCCAGCCAACTTCCTGTGGCTCCTCCTCTCTCTCCCCGTGGCTGGCTGGTCCCCTGCAATGGCCTTGACAGGGGACCAGCCAGCCAACCTCCTGGGTCCCTCCCCCAGCCCGGCCCCCCGATAGGCCTCGATTGCCAGCCAAGACGAGGGACCCCACCCATGCATGAATTCACACACTGAGCCTCTAGTCTGTTAATAATAAAGAAGGATGGGGAATGGACTGCTAAGCTCCTTCCACAAACCTGAGATTTCCAGAAGCCATTCTCTCTTAATAAAATCTGTCACATTACCAGAGAAGCACAGTCAAGAATTCTCACTGCTAGTATATGGATTTTGTAATGTAGTATGTAGGTCACTTAAAAAAAAAAAGGAAGGGAAAATGTGATTAGTATCCTCATGTCACTGGTCCCAATCTTTCCTTCTTCCACAGTGAAAAATACTAACCCAATACCTCAACTAGTTCCCAAAATCTTCAGCATGACTAAATAAGTGTGGAGAGGAAGTGAAAGCAAAGCTACAGGAAAACGTTTTGCAGGAGATAAAACACAGTGCTAACTTGGTGCATAAATGGAAATTCCATGAGTAAAAGGAACCTTTTTAATTTGAGATCTGACAAAACAAAAAAATCACCGTTTTTGCTAGTCAGCATATCATAAGAATAGGCAAGATCTTAAGAAATAGGTTCTCTTGTCTATAGAAGAAACCAAAGTAACACTTGTTTAATTTTGAAAACTTAACTGAAGCTCGGGTAAAAGGAGGAAGCCTATGCATTTCTAATTGTTCTAACCACAAATTTTTTCTAATAATTTACTGTCTGTCACATGGTAGTCATCTAAGGACATGCAACAGCAAATGCACCACTGTAAAACAGCACTGTTTTGATCACAAACCATTTTTTTTAAGTTCAAACTTTCTGATGAACCAGTTAAATAAAAATTTAAAAAAATTATTATTATTACTAGAGGCTCAGTGCACAAAAATTTGTGCACTCGGGGGGGGGGGGGGACTTCAGCCAGGCCTGTGCCCTCTCACAGACGGGGACCCCTTGGGGGATGTCTACCTGCTGGCTTAGGCCTGCTCCCTGGGGGATCAGGCCTAAGCTGGCAGTCAAACATCCCTCTGGCAGCCCGGGAGCCCTCGGGAGATGTCTACTTGCCAGCGGGGAGCAGGCTTAAGCTGCAGTAGGACATCCTTAGTGCTGCTGAGGAAGCGGGAAAAGCTCCCGCCACCAACACTGTGCTGGCAGCCATCAGCTTGGCTTGTGGCTGAGCAGAACCCCCGCTTGTGGGAGCGCACTGACCACCAGGGGGCAGCTCCTGCATTGAGTGTCTGCCCCCTGGTGGTCAGTATGTGTCATAGTGACCAGTCATTCCCAGTCATTCTGCTGTTAGAGTCAATTTGCATATTACCCTTTTATTATATAGGATAACTTGGTAATAACTAGCTATAAGATTTTTAAGTTCTAAAATGTTCACCGAACCCACCTCAGACCCCAACTTAAGAAGGTACACATCAAAGAGGAGGTTAAAATGTTAAATAATAACAGGCAAGGACTTCATAGTTTTTATAATTTATTCTGTTAACAAACTGTTTCCTCTTCCTGGAATGTATTTCTTCTAATGCTGTTCTATTAGGCAAAACCTTATTTATCCTTCAAGAACCAGTTCAAATTGTATCTTTGTGATGAAACTTTCCTGACTACCTAAACACCTTTAATATAATACTATGTTGAGTTGTAATTATGTAAGTCCCTAGAAAGAAAGGTTGTCTTTTCATTTCTATGTATCTTGGATTGCTTGGAATATGCAAAATACTATACCAATCTTGGTTTGCAACATCCTGAAAAGAAATGTGGCAGAAGAAATGTGGACATGGAAACCATAAAATAAAGTCAGAAATAAAGAATATATTAACTGAAATGAATAATATAGGTGTCCCCCAAAATTGTATACACATACTTTGAATAATTGCAAATTATTAAATGTATTTCATTTTAAAAATTGAGCTATCAGCTGTTAAAGTATGTATAGATAGACACCCTGTACACTACAGGGAATCAATAGATGAAGCAGAGAATAAAATCAGGAATTTGGAAAATAAGGAAGCCAACCAATCAGAACAGCAAATTAAAAAAAAAATTAGGACCTTAGCCAGTTTGGCTTGGTGGATAGAGCATTGGCCTGCAGATTGAAGGGCCTCAGGTTCGATGCTTGTCAAGGGCACATGCCCCAGTAGTGGGCTTGATCCCCAGTGTGGGGCGTGCAGGAGGCAGCCAATGATTCTCTCTCATCATTGATATTTCTATCTCTCTCTCCCTCCTCCTTCCTCTCTGAAATCAATAAAAATACATTAAAAAATAAAATTTATTTTTTTTAAAAAGCAAAAGGCTTAAAAAAAAATTAGGATAGTGTAAAGAGCTCTGGGAAAATTTCAAGTGTACCAACATTCACATCACAGGTGTGCCAGAAAGGGAAGAGAAAAAGCAAGAAATCTAAACAATTATTTACAAAAATAATGAAGGAAAACTTCCTTAACATGGCAATGGAAACAGACATACAAGTCCAGGAAGTGCAGAGTCTCAAACAAGAGGAACCCAAAGAGGCCAATACCAAGACACATCATAGTTAAAATGCCAAAGTTAAACGACAAAGGACAAAGAGAGAATCTTAAAAGCAACAAAAGAAAAGCAGTTAGTTACCTATAAAGGAGCTTCCATAAAACTGTCAGCTGATATTTCAACAGAAACTGCAGGACAAAAGAGATTGGCACGAAATATTCAAAGTAATGAAAAGCAAAGACCTACAATGCAGATTACTCTACCCAGCAAAGGTATCATTTCGAATTAAAAAAATAAATAAATAAACAGATGAAGAGCATCCCAGACAATAAAAAGTTAAAGTAGTTCATCACCAGAATTCCAAGATGAGTGCTTGCTCCCTGCATCCAACCATAATTGTAGCTAAACTGCCGAGCATTCAGCTTGAAAAAGCAGAAGTATAGGTGATCTGAAATACAGTGAGCAGCGAGTGCAGACATGGTGAACCAATTTGCATACCTGGGAAGCTGGAGGGAAGGTGCAGCAGTGCAGGCCCTGCACCCTGGGAACATGGGATATCAGAGCCACGCAGGGATTCCCAATCCAGAGCAACAGAGAAGAGAGCATCAGGCAGTGGGAATCAGTTATGATTGGGTTCACCTGGGACACTCAGTCCTCACCATCCAGGCAAAGAGCTATTGCTTGGTTACACCATCAGACTGGAAAGTTCGTCCGGATCTTTGTGTGAAGGAGGGACCATAGGGATATAATACAGAGCTGGAGGAGAAGTCTGACCAATAAACCCAGCAGTAAGTCTGAGGAACCCTTATTTGTATGGAGGAACTTTTGCTAAAGAGCAGGATGGGGGCTGGACAGTGTGGCCCAGGAAAGAGAATCAGACCTACACACCACAAGCTTAGGGGAGGCGCCCCTTCCCTGAACTGCAAAAAGGGTGGTTCTGCCCCACCCTGCTGCAACAGGGTCAGGGAACAGCTCTGGGCTGAAAATCTGCCCCCATAAGGCTGAGTCTGGCGGGGCAGGGGTCTTGGACATCAGGCCTGTTGAGAGTCTAGGCCAGTGATGGCGAACCTTTTGAGCTCAGCATGTCAGCATTTTGAAAAACCCTGACTTAACTCTGGTGCTGTGTTACATATAGAAATTTTTTGATATCTGCAACCATAGTATAACAAAGATTTATATTTTTGATATTTATTTTATATATTTAAATGCCA
>NW_006284014.1:416369-417886 GCF_000327345.1 Myotis davidii
ACAAATGCCACCCAAGAAAACAAAAGAAAAAAAAAAAAAAAAAAAAAAAAAAATGCCTCTATTATTCTGTGAGCAATAAACCAAACTGGGTTGGGGGGTCTCAGACAATTTGCTCATATGATTGCAAAGACAGACAGAAACTCCTGGGTTGGAGAGGGCTCCCCTGAGGGCTTCCAGATTGGAGAGGGTGCAGGTGGGGAGAGGAACCCCCCTCCACTCCGCATTCCCCCGCAGTGTATGAATCTTCGTGCACCAGGCCCCTAGTGTAAATATAAAACCACAACAAGATATCACCTCACACACGTCAAAATGGCTACAAGCAAAAAGGCAACCAACAGTTGGCAAGGATGTGAAGAAAAGGGAACCATCAGTTACTGTTGCTGACATTACTATGGAGTGCAGCCACTATGGAAAACAGTATGAAGGGTCTTCAAAAAATTAAAAATAGAACTACAATATGACCCAGCAATTCCACTTCTGGGTATGTATCTGAAAAAATCCAAAACACTAATTTGAAAATACATATGCAGCCCTATTATCACTGCAGGTAAAAATAGCCAGGATATGGAAGCAACCTAGGTGCCCATCAATATCGGTACATAAATACAATGGAAATTACTTAGCCATAAAAAATAATGAAATATTGCCATTTGTGACAACATGGATCAAACTAGAGGATATTATGCTAAAAGAAATAAGTCAAAATGACTTGGAATCTAAATAACAAAAAGAGAAACTCATAGATGCATAGAATTGATGGTCACTAGATGAAAGGAAGATTAGGGGAATGAGTGAAAAAGGTAAAGGGATTAAAAACAAACAAACAACAAACAAAAAGCCAGGTATAAAAATAGGAACAGGATTTAAAGTACAATACAGAACCTGGCCAGAGTGACTCAGTGGTTGAGTGTTGAGCTATGAACCAGGAGGTAATGGTTTGATGCCTAATCAAGACACATGCCTGGATTGTGTGCTTGATCCCCAGTGGGGGGCATGTAGGAGGCAGTTGATCAATGATTCTCTCATTATTGATGTTTCTATCTCTCGAGCCCAATCCCTTTCTCTCTGAAATAAAAAAAAAAAATTAAATAAATAAATAAAAATAAATTACATGTTTATCTAATAAAAGAGAAACATGGTAATTAGCTTACATCCGCTACCCTTCCCAGTGGCTAATCAGGGTGATATGCAAATTAACTGCCAGCCAAGATGGCGACCGGCAGCCAGGTAGCTTGAAACTAACATGAGGCTTCTTGCTTCAGTGAAGGAGGAAACCAACGTTCCCCGGATGCATTCCTGGCCTCTTGAGCTGCAACTCTAAGCAACTATGTAACAAATACCGCTGGACTTCAGCCAGCAGGATTGCAACATTGTAAGCAAAGGCCAGAAACCTACTTTGAGCCTGGGAGGGCTAAGAGCTGGAACCAAGCCTCAAAGCTAAAGCTGGCCCAGAATTAAAAAAGAAAAGAAAAAAAGGAGCGGTTGGGAGCTTCAGTCACCCTCGGCCTGAAAACAGC
>NW_006284014.1:418220-422559 GCF_000327345.1 Myotis davidii
CCCCCTGATCGCCCTGCGGGCTCTGGATGTGACAGGGTGCGGAGCCCCAACCCTCTGATCGGCCCTGCTCGTGTGGTGACAGGGGTAAGCTCCCCAACCCCCTGATGAGCCCTGCTCTGTGCATGACGGGGGGAGCTCCCCAACCTCCCGATTGGCCCTGCTCTGTGCTTGACAGGGTACGGCGCCCCAACCCCCATGACTGGCCCTGCTCTGTGGATGACGGGGTGGTGCCCCAATCAGGAGTTCGACTGGAATTCGATTGCTCACTATGATGTGTCTGACCACCATGGAGCGGCGCAGAATGAAGGAAGGCCCCAGCTGGGAGCCGGCAGCCAGCAGCCAGGGAAGGAAGGCCCCAAGGCCCTGGCCAGAGCTGGCAGCAGCAGTCGGGGAAGGAAGGCCCTGGCTGGCAGCCAGAAGGCCCCAATCAGCTAAAAATAGCCAGGATATGGAAGCTATTTTTAGAGTTTAAGTTAGGGTTTTTCCAGAGTTAAGTTAGGATATGGAATTTCGTGCACCAGGCATCTAGTAGTCAATATTATTGTAATAACTATGTATGGTGTGAGATGGGTACTAGACTTATCAGGGACATCACTTCACAGGTGATAAATGTTTAATCACTATGTTGTACACCTGAAACTAATATAGAGGGTATCCCCCAAAATGTAAAAATACTTTAACACCCAATAACTCACTTAATTTTCACTCCTTTTAAGGTTTAACTGATTTGACATAATGGGTGACACCAGATTAAGCTTGAACAAAGAAAATTTATCCACTAGACTTTTTTATGAGGCTATATAAAAGATAAAGTTTACAGCAAAAAGCCAACAATAGTTGAATTGAGGACACAAAATTCCAAATGAAATGATTCTTGATGTTTGTGATTCCACTGCTTTTCGTTATCACAAGTACTGAAAGAGTCATCAGTTTGAAATCACGCATTGACAAAAAAATTTATTCACTTCTGTAGATTCTTTTAAATTTTGAAAATAAACTTTATGTTAATAAACACTGACTTTATAGTGATTTAAAGTATGTATATAAATTTTGGGTCACCCTATATTATTTTTCAACTGTAATCAAAAAATAAATTTTAAAAAGCAACAAAAAGAAGTAACTGCTACTACTTACAGATATAATTCAAGATATAGAAAACTGTAAAGACTCCACAAAAACTATTAGAAAAAATACAAAAATACAGTGAAGTTACAGGAGATGAAATCAACATACAAAACTTCATTGTATTCCTATATATTAACAATGAATTATGAGAAAAAGAAATAAAAAAGCAATCCCATCTGCAATTGCAACAAAAGGATAAAACACCTAGGAGTAAACATAAAGAAAGTGTAGAACCTATACAATGAAAACCAAAAGACATTGTTGAAAGAAGCTGAAAAAGATACAAAGAAATGGAAAGATATTCTTTGTGCTAACGAAAGCACTATAGCGTTTTTCACAGAAATAGAACCTTCACAGAAATAGAACCAAAAAAATGCTCAGATGTGTATGGCATCACAAAAGACCCCCAAATGGCCAAAGTAATCTTGAGAAAAAAAGAAGCCAGAGGTATCATTCTCCATGACTCAGACTATACTACAAAGGCTACAATAAAACAAATAAAGCAGTATCATTTTGATAAAAACAAAAAGACACACAGACCAATGGAACAGAATTGAGAGCCCAGAATAAACCCCCATATATATGGGCAACTAATTTTCAATAAAGAAGTAAAAAACATACAATGAAGTAAGCCTCTTGAACAAATGGTGTTGAGAAAACTGGAAAGCCACATGCAAAAGAATTAAACTAGATTACTATCTGACACGATATACAAAATTAACTTGAAATGGATTAAAGACTTAAATACCTGAAACAAAAATACATAGACGAGCCCTAGACAGTGTGGTTGAGCGTCATCCCATGCACCAAAATGTTGCCGGTTTGAATCCTGGTCAAGAAATCAGGACACATTGTGGTTCCATCCCCTGCCTGGTGGGTGCCAGACATAGCCAGTCAATGTTTCTTACATCAATGTTTCTCTCTCTTCCTCTCCCTTTCTCTCTAAAATCAATGGAAACATTTTTTTAAAACACATAGAAGAAAACATAGGTACTAAACCTTATGACCCTTGGTCTCAGAGGGGTTTTGTGAAATTTACTCCAAAGGCAAGGGAAATAAAAGCAAAAATAAATAACTGGGAACAAACTGAACTAAAAAGCTTCTGCACAGCAAAAAAAAACAAAAAGGCAACCAACTGAATGAGAAAAAAAATTGCAAACAATGCCTCTGATAAGGGGCTAATATCCAAAATATATAAACAACTCATATAAGTCAACAACAAAAACTGATCCAATTTAAAAATAGGCAAAGGACCTGAATACACACTTTTTACAAGGAAGGCATACGATGGCCAACAGGTATATGAAAAAATGCTCGACTTGCCCAGCTGGCATGGTGGAGAATCAACCAGGAGGTCACAGTTTAATTCCCGGTCAGGACACATGCCCAGGTTGTGGGCTCAATCCCCAGTGCAGGATTTGCAGGAGGCAGCCGATCAATGATTCTCTCTCATCATTGATGGTTCTATCTCTCTCTCCCTTTCCCTTTCTCTCCAAAATAAAAAAAAAAATATACTTAAAAATAAAAGATGCTCAACTTTACTAATTATGGAAAATGCAAATCAATATTACAATGAGATAACACCTCACACCTGTTAGAATGGCTATTATCAATAGGACAAGAAATAACAAGTATTGGTGAGCATGTGGAGAAGTGGTACACATATAAAATGGAATACCACTCAGCCATAAAAAGACAAAATATTGCCATTTGTAATAATATGGATACATCTTGAGAGTATCAAGCTAAGTGAAATAAGTCAGACAAAAGAGGTATAGAACCATATGATATCACTCATATATGGAATATACAACAAAAGGCAACAAGTGAACAAACAAAGCAAACAAACTGATAGATATAGACAACAGCATGGTGGTTACCAGACGGGAAGAGGTTTGGACTTAAAACAAAAAGGTAAAGGAGGTCAAATATATGGAAGAAGATGGAAGGCGACTAGACTTTGCTGAGCCCACAATGGAGTATACAGATGTTGTAGTATTAAGTTGTACACCTGAAACTTATATGTTATTTATAAATGTTACCTAATAAATTTAATTTTAAAAACTTTACATGCAAAAAAAAAAAAGACATGTATAGGTTGCTGCATAATAGAATTACATTGGAAATTAGTAGATGGGAAGGCGTCTGTTACCATACATCTTGAAAGAATCTGTGTAAACAAGATGTTAGAAATGTTCTCCATTGGAGAGAACCAAGATGGTGGCATAGGTAAACACCTGAACTTGCTGCCGCACACTACCACATTAAAATTACAACTAAAAGACAAAACAAATATCATCCAGAACCACGGGAAGACTGGCTGAATGGAAATTCTACAACAAGAAGGAAAGAGAAAAGTGCATTGAGTCTGGCAAAAGCTGGAAGTGTGGAGGTATGGAGGCGTGTGTGAAAGAGGCTGGTAGCGGGGTACAACTGTTGTCTTTTTCAATTGGGAGGGAGAAACAAGCTCCTGACTGCACTGAACTCCAGCTGTGGGCAAATATTTGGGGACCCAGACTCATACGGAGAGAAACTGTACTGTCTGGCATCGGGCTGGAACATGAGGGCAGCTTCCTCGCAGAAGTGCTTGCAGCATTCATTGTTCCTGCATGGGGTAAGGGGACACAGACCCCAAGACCTCTCTGAGGCAAAACAGACTGGCAGCCATTGCTGTTTGTTCCACCCTGGTGACTACCTGAGACCCCACCCCACCCAATTTACATCCCCATCCAAGCTGTGCTCAGAGGCTTTTGCATACTAATGGCCTGGCCTTTCTTTGCCTAAAACCCTGTCAAACTGTAGCTGGGTCAGAGAATCCCAGAGATTCCAAAAGAGGGACTAAGGCTCATCAGCAGCCTGCACTACTTCACAGCTGTGCCTCATCTGGGCACCTCCAAACCCCAAACAAAGAAGAGGAATCTGCAGATCTCTCTGTAGCTTCTGCTGGGTGGCCTGAGGCAAGTGGTTGACTTTGCATCTCCTTGGAGATCCAAGAGCCAGTCTACCCAGTGGTGAGAAGGAGACCATCCAGATTACAACTCTTCACATCCATAAGAGACACATTCAAGGGGCAGACTCAGTGAGCACCAAAGCCCCACTGAAGCAAGTCCTGCCCCATAAGGGTGTCTCCAGCACAGAAGCTCTCCCATTGTAAACACAACTGGTCCTCATAGCCAATAGACCTGGAGGTCAATTCCTCCCAATGATATCAACA
>NW_006284014.1:423450-432799 GCF_000327345.1 Myotis davidii
GAGGAAACTGGGTGGAGGGGAGCTATGGGGGGAAAAAGAGGAACAACTGTAATAATCTGAACAATAAAGGTTAAAAAAAAAAAGAAATATTCTCCATTGATGTTGCGGGAATGAGACAAACACTCGAAAATGGCTCAGCAAGGCAGAGTTACTCCTATGCAGAAAGATGCAGTTGCCAGTTGAAAATCATAAGCAACGAACACCGAACGTACAGCCTTTATTTCCTGACATGGCTCTGCCCTGCCCCTCACTCTGACTCTAACTTGATTGGTCAGGGTTCAGAGCTCGAATTCACATTATTGCATGATTGGCTAATTCAGAGGAAGGGTAGGGGTATGGCAGAGCCTAAGATGGAGGCAAGCTCCTTTCTTTGACAGAAAAGATCACTGGTTCACTCTCACAAAGACTGCAGACATAAGTTTGTAAACACTCCTAAAGCTCTTCTGAACTGTTCCTGTTTTCAACATATAGTAAGTCTCCAATAGAAATTATCTCCAGCCCCCCTTTTAGTATTCACACAAGAAAATTGCCATTAAGGCCTGATTACATTCCTGATTACCTTTTCAACAAAATCATTTGTCCCCTTAAATTAATAAATTATAAAATCCATTCGTCCTTTAAAAAACACACAAATCAACACACTTTTAAGATAATTAGTAATCATATACTTTACCAGCTTCTCAGATGACTGGATGTTCATCACCCAGGTGTAAATATAATTAGCTTGCTCCTAAAATTCTAAATGAAACATAGAAGCTTCATATTGTAGGGTGGAAATTCTCTCATACAAGGTTGCAAATGTGTATCTGCAAACATATCTTACTTTTTGTTTAAGGCAAAACAGATAAATTTGTGGTTCAAATTCAAAACATAAGGAAAGTGATTTTATTACCTGTTAACAGCTGATGTTTTCAACTCCTTCTTAGGGTAACCCTACCTAATTCATATTTGCCCCCTTTCAGGGGAAACTGAAACATAGTTCAATAGGGAGGTGAAGTCTTCAGTGATATACTCTAGCACAGCGGTTGCCAAACAGTGGTCCGTGGACCACTGGTGGTCTATGATAAAATTTTGGTTGTCCATAGAAAAATTTGGACATTTGCATTTTTTATGTTTTATTAATCCTAATCCTATATAATAACAGAGAAACGTGTAAATTGACAGTCCTTCTGCTAAGCTCACGAGCCAATCAGGAGTGACTATGCAAATTAACCCAACAAGGATGGCAGGTTAATTTGCATACACAGATGCCAGGTGGAGAGCAGAGTGGGAGAGCCAGTGGATTGAGGGGACATGGCTCCCTCGGTTGCTCCCCACAAGCCACTGGGTGGAGAGCAGAGCAGGAGAGCCAGCGGAGAGTAGAGCGGCTTGGGGAACTTAGCTCCCCAAGCCACCAGACAGAGAGCAGAGAGGGAGAACTGGCGGCTTGGAGGACTTGGCAGAGTGGGAGGCCATGGGACGGAGATAGAGCAGGAAGGGAAAACCAAGAGTGTGGGGAGCACCAGGAATTCTGGGAACAGTAGTTCTGGTGGCAGCCCCAGGACCAGAAGCAGAAGCCGAGAGCACGGGGAGCATCAGGAATGCTGGGAATTGTAATTCTAGTGGCAGACAGATATCCTAGACCAGTGATGGCGAACCTTTTGAGCTCAGCATGTCAGCATTTTGAAAAACCCTAACTTAACTCTGGTGCCATGTCACATATAGAAATTTTTTGATATTTGCAACCATAGTAAAACAAAGACCTATATTTTTGATATTTATTTATATATTTAAATGCCACTTAACAAAGAAAAATCAACCAAAAAAATGAGTTCGCATGTCACCTCTGACACATGTGTCATAGGTTCGCCATCACTGTCCTAGACACTAGAGCAAAGTGAACCTGGAGCAAGTTACTGTTGTCATGGGGGATGGAGGGAAAGCAAAGGTGAGAGACATAAGTAAAATTAGAGTATCTAGAAAAAAATTAAAGAGAAGATATCCTAAAACTTCTAGGAAATCTCTACAAATGAAGCAAAAAAAAAAAAGCCTCTATTATTCTGTGAGCAACAAACCAAACTGAGTTGGGGTCTCAGACAATTTGCTCATATGATTGCAAAGACAGACAGAAACTCCCGGATTGGAGAGGGCTCCCCTGAGGGCTCCCAGATTGGAGAGGGTGATGGTCGGGCTGAGGGACTCCCACACCCCCCCGCGCACAAATGTTGTGCACCAGGCCTCTAGTCCTATGTAATAAAAGCCTAAATCGACCGAACGGCAGAATAACCAGTCGCTATAATGCGCCCTGACCACCAGGGGGCTGATGCTCAACACAGGAGCTGCCCCCTAGTAGTCAGTGTGCTCCCACAGGGGGAACGCCGCTCAGCCAGAAGCTGGGCACACAGCTGGCGAATGCAGTGGAGGTGGCAGGAGCCTCTCCCGCCTTCACTGCAGGTGCGCAGTAAGGAGCAAGGGGTCCCAGACTTTGAGAGCCCGGACAGCAAGAGGGTGCAGGCCAAGCCTCAAGTAAATAATAAAACAAAAAAATATTCTAAGAAATTCTTATATTCTGACTGAATGACAATTTCCCCCTTTACACTGTACTAGAGAGGGGGAAACCAGTAAGGTGCAAGCGGCTTCATATTGTTTCGACCATTACAGCAGTCACCCACTCTGCAATTACTGATTCTCATCCAATTGTTTTATTTTATTTGTGTATTGTATGTAAATGTGCATTTTCTTTAAATGTTATATTTAATGGCATCAAATAGCTTGATTTTTATAACTATCATTTCTTGTTTGGCTTTAGATTAGAAGGAAATAAATCCATAATGAGTGAAAAAAAGCAAAGGAATATTTTGCATTTCTTTAGTAATACAAAAGATAATGTAACTAATGATAATAATAACAACAGTAATATGTGTACTTCACTTAACCATGAACTGATCAATGAATTACAGTTTCAACAGTCCTCGTCAGGCACCATTAGCAAGAACATGCGACCTGGAGGCAGAGAGAAGAAAAAAATCAAAGAATCAAGAAAATAGATTCGAACTACTTAAAATTTGGATTTGTTCAAAAATCTGGTAGTGAGCTGGATCCACGGCTGTTTTGTGTTGTGTGTTCTGAGAGTTTATCCAATGATGCCCTGAAACCTTTGAAACTCAAAAGACACTTGCAATCAAAACATCCGGATTTAGCTAAAAAACCACTTGAATGTTTTCAAAGAATGTGTGAAAATATGCAAAAGCAAGTAATTGCTTTAATAAAAATGACTGTTAGAGATAAATTCTTATTAAAGGCTTCTTATCTGATAGCACTTCAGATCACGAAAAATAAAAAGCTGTATATGATTGGAGAAGACTTAATTAATTAAGCCTTGCATATTACAAGCCTGTGAAGAGGTTTTGGGAAAGCAGGTTGCCCAGAAACTAAAAGCAATTCCTATGTCTGCTAACACTATCAAACACAGAATTGAAAACATGGCTGAAAATAGTGAAAATCAAGTTATAAAAATGGTGAAAAATTCACCATTTTATTCAACTTGATGAATCAACATACCTAAGTAACAAGGCACTTAGGGTTGAGTGTGAAGGAGAGTTACAGGAAGAACTACTTTATTCTCTCAACTTGCCGGTGGAACAACTAGCTCTGAAATTTTTGAAGTACTTAATAGTTATTTCCTGGAACACGGAATTGAATGGAAAAAATGTACTGGGATGTGTACAGAGGGTGCCGCAAACATGACTGGACATCTTTCAGGAACTGTTTGTTGCAAAGGTGAAAAATGTTGGTCACCCAGACATTTTGTCTACACACTACATTATACATCGTGAGCAAGTTGTTGCGAAAAAAATGTCCCTAGAACTACATGAAGTATTATCAGATGTTATTAAAATTACACACGAAATTTGACACAAAGTGCTCAATTCTCAAATATTTGAGGCACTTTGCGAAGAAATGGGTTCCCAGTATACTCACCTTCTTCTCCACGCTGGGGTGAGATGGCTGTTGAGGGGCAAAATACTAACCCAACTGTTTGCCCTGAGTGAAGATGTAAAAATATTTTTTCTAGCAGCCAAATAATCCGAAATTACAAGAACTCTTTTCCGACGATGAGTGGATAGCCAAGCTTGCATACCTGGCAGATATTTTTTCGCTATTAAATGAACGAAGTTCCTTGCAAGGACAACTTAAGAATGTGTTCACACTACGAGGTAAAATGGATACTTTCCAAAAGAAAATATTACTGTAGCAAATGCGGTTGGCTGAAGAAGATCTGCAAATGTTTTCAAACTTTGATAAATAAATGAGAAAGAAAGATGTCAACGGAGAGGTGGTAATCATTGTTCAACAGCACTTGCAATCACTCACAGAACTTTTTGGTCATTATTTTTTTTTAAAATATATTTTATTGATTTTTTACAGAGAGGAAGAGAGAGAGAGAGAGAGCTAGAAACATCGATGAGAGAGAAACATCGATCAGCTGCCTCCTGCACATCACAGTCTCAAAACTAAATTCCGGTCTCCTTATCGAGACCTCATTTTTGGATCTCCATTAAAAGTGAATACCCATTGCTGAGTGAAAAAGCAATGAAAATTTTGATTCAATTTTCAACAACATATTTGTGCAAAAAAACATGTTCATCAGTCACAGCAATTAAAACTCGGTACCAGTCTCAGCTTGAAATATGGCATCACGTCTTACAGTAACGTCATTGGAGCCAAAAATCCATAAACTTATTTCAAACAAACGGGAGCAAATATCACACTCTAAAAATGTGTAATACTTAAATAAGCTTCATTTCATAAAAATTAAACTCACTTTAATAAATTTGTTACAATTAAACAACCTTGAAGATTTTGTTATAATTAAATATTTATAATGTTGATTTATTAAACAGGCGCATTTCATATTAATAAAATGGAAGTTCTCTGGTTATTTTACAAATGTCTTATCTTTTTATTAAAAAAATCATATTAGTGGTCCATGGGATTTAAAATTATGAATCAGTGATCTGTGAGGTCCGAAAGGTTGGTGACCGCTGCTATAGCAGCAAAACTAAGGTTAAATAACTAGAATAAGAAAAAAAGAAACGGCACTACCCAGAATAATGTCTTTCAAAAATTACTTGGAGAGCCTTATGGGAATTTTCAAAACATCAAGACAATTCTCTTTTCCTAAACAGTGAAAAAAAGTTCGACTAACTAGTAATGATGAAGAGAAAGGGACAAACTATACATTCCAAAGGAAGGCTTAGCAAGATACACAGATGGAGTCAACGAGTCAAAATGACAACAGTTTGGTGCCTGAGCAACCATGCGAACAAACTCAGAAATCAGAGAAGAGTCAGTTTGTGGGGAAGGGAGATAAAGCCAGTTTATCCTGTGGAAGTGAATGTTAGCAAGTGGATATATTTAGCATGTCTTAAGTATTAGCAACTGGACCATAGGTAAGTTGAAGATGCAGGACTTCAGCCTCATGTAGGGGCTTAAACACATGAAAATGTTAAATAACTAAGATATAAGTTTCTTATGTAAAAGCCTCAAAGCCTCACAGATATGACATGCTCATATAGAGCTAATGAAATCTGTATCTGAACCATTAGTGTATTACTCAAGTAATTGCAGTTGTTACTTACCTCCTTGCCCCCTGCTTAATCAACTTTCAAATAAAGGATTAAAGTATCACCCTGGAATCTCATTTCTAGAGAGATATCATTTAATACTATGTCAACAAACTCCAGAATGCTTATTTAAATTTTCTCTTCCTGAGTCAAAAAATATTTGCAATTAGCCTTCTCTAAACTATATCTAGATCGGGTCCTCACCTAGCCAATATATCTTTAACTCTTAATCTTGATAATTTTTTGTTAAGTATATGTAACATCTCTATTTCTACATCTTCCTTTTCACTGATATTATCTTTATACTCTCCTTCTAGATATATTTGAAAATTTGAATTCTGAATGGCCAAGTTAAAATGTAACACTACCAAAAAAAAAAATCTCCATTGAAGACTTCCATGAATCATTTCAATACCAGAAGTACCTTGAATAAATACTTCCTGCCTTTTATAGTTAGTTGATCCACACTTATCTATCCTCCTTCACACTTTCTTTCCCATCCAGTTACCTTCTTTTCCCTATTCTCTTTGTTTAGCCATACCACTTATGTTTCTCTTAGGCAAAAAAATTGACCCTAACTTTGGGATTCAGCTTTCTAAATCTGAGAAGAAAAAAAAAGCAGCTATATAGTCAATCAACTCTGTTACTAAACTCAGGCAAATTATTGAACCTTCCTAAGCCTTAATTTTCTCATTTGTAAATGGGAGATGATACCACCTATCATTCATAGATGCTTTTCTAATTAAAGGAAAAGAAATGTAACAACTGTAGTAATAATAAGTGGTAAACAGTATTTGATAAGCTGGTGGTTATACATAAAAATATGTACAGTAGGTCCTCAGGTTACGTCGGAAATCTGTTCCTATGGTGCGACATCACGCAGTTTTCACTACGCTTAAGTCGAAACCCACCTACATAAGCACCTACATCACTCAAATGGAGCAAATACACAGCAGTAATAAAGTGAAACAGTAAAAAAAAGTAATAGAAAGATAACAATTCCTGACCTTTACTTGTGGTAAATAATAAAAAACATAAAGCACATATGTACACACATTGAAATGACGTAACTTTTTGTTTTATAAATAAATGGGAGATGGGGACAACCACGAAACAACATACATCAAGTCCAATGTAACCCGAGGACTGTCTAATCAAAGTAATCCTATATAATAATACCCTAATATGCAAATCTACTGAACCCCGGAATGACCGGTCGCTATGACATGCACTGACCACCAGGAGGCAGATGCTCAACGCAGGAGCTGCCCCTTGGTGGTCAGTGTGCTCCCATAGGGGGAGCGGTGCTCAGCCAGAAGCCGGGCTCACGGAGGCAAGCACAGTGGCAGTGGCGGGAGCCTCTCCCATCTCCACGGCAGCGCTAAAAGGGCGCAGGCCAGGCTGAGGACTGCGCCGCCCCCCCCGCCCCCTGTGCACGAATGTCATGCACAGGGCCTCTAGTTATCTCATAGGCCGTTACAGAACTTTGCTTCCAAAAGCACTGAATGTACTTCCTAATTCTGGCCTCAATTCAAGGACAAAATAAAAATTGCATTATTACAATTCTACTGGAGAAACCATAAAAGGCAGTATGTAATGGAAATACGGGCTACAACATTTGGGCAGAAAGGAGCTGGAATTACAGGATCAGGAAAGCCAACTCTTAAGGTTTAGCATCTTTGTATGCCCATGAAGGTAGTAAAATCATCACTGCAAAAGGAAGTTTACAGTACATGTCAAGCAGTTACCTGCTATATTTCATTTAGTTTTTCAGTTCCAAAAATAAATCAGGACTGATGGAAATATGTATTTCATTAGTGATTTGAAACACAGAACAATGACCATAATGATGGCAACAACAAATATATTAACTTTACAAGTAATATTTGAGATTTACTAAATGCCAGGCCCTATACTAAGTGTTTGGTAGTTATTATTAAGCCTTAAAACAATCCTATTAGGTAGATGCTTTTATTCCATTTAACAAGTTAAAAAAAATGAATTGGGATTTAAACCTAGGTTAGGTTATAGTAAAAATTTAAAACATCCAATGACACATCAAGTTAAATACTAACAATAAATTATCTAATTATTGCAGCAATTAGAGCTAGTTGGGTGTCTGTGTGAAAGTGGAGCATCATATTCACTCAACTGAACAAGCAAAAGCAAGAAAGTGGCAGAAGAAAGGGTTACATCTCATAGCAATTCTAAAATTTTTAAATACTAAAAATCAAGACACTATGAAATTGAGCATGAACTGCTGTGGAGATGATTAGAGTTCTCCAGATCACAGGTTCTCCACCTGACACATGGTGATTGATTAGGGCATTAGAAGCTGATGATATGGTACCATCATATGCTCAACACACTTCCATGGACCTCCATGGAATACACACACCACCACACACCTCCTGAATAGGCCTATGTGAAATTCTCAGAACATCACCCTTCTCAGGAAAATACATTAGAATGAAAATGAGTAAAAGAGGTATGAACTTTCTCTGTATCAAAAAATGTAAATATTTATTGAACATTTCAAGTTGGCAGCAGTATTGGCAGCATTTTCTTCTTGGTAATCTGAAGTAGTAGTTGAAAAGATTCCAGCATTCATGCCATTTAGAAATCATAGTGCCCCTTTTTTCCCCACTCTGAATTTAGGATGGTGCCAGCACCTTTTCCTCTTGTATTTGCAGGTGACCTCCATTGGTCCATATAGACCCGTATTTCTATCCCACTAGAATGTAATAAGCTCCATAGGTATAGGATTTCTTGTTCACAGGTGTATTTCAGCATTCAGAATAATGGCTAGTATATAGCAGACTCGCAGTAAATGAGCAACACGTAAACAATCCTAGACAAAAGACTGTGTGCATCTTTTTATTTTTTAAGATGTTTTTTATTGATTTTTTTTAAAGAAGGGAGAGGAAGAGAGGGAGGGAGGGAGGGAGGGAGGGAGGGAGAGAGAGAGAGAGAGAGAGAGATTGATCTGAGAGAGAGAGGGGGAGAGATAGAGAGAGAGAGAGAGAGAGAGAGAGAGAGAGAGAAATATCACTGATGTCTCCTTCATGTCCCCTTCTGGGCACATGCCCTGACTGGGAACTGATTCAGGAACTCAACCAATTGAGCCACACTGGCCAGGGCGTGAGTACAGATGTATAGATCTTGTTTCAGTGCAAAGGGTTGTGTTCCTGTTCTTTGTGAAAAGCTTTGTTGAGTCTATATAGCCCAGTAGTAGCTGTACTTTATCATAACTAGTGTCTTTTGCTAGGGTTACCAAGAAGATTCCTACTGCTCATCTTACCCAGGGATAAGGAAAGATGCTCTAAATCAGCGGTCGCCAACTGGTGGTCTGTAGGGTCCTAAAGGTTGGCAACCACTCCTCTAAATGAAGCCTTTTTATGGACCTGTGGGGCTTGGATCTAGGTCCCCTGTAACATTAAAATATTGATGGAGTAGTGAACCCTCACATTCCTTTTGGGTGCATAAGCAAAAGGCTTAGAACATGTCTGGTACATAGTACCAGGTGCTCCCTAAGCTGAACTGCAAACAGCAAACTTCCTCAGATAGTAAACACTGGGGGGAGACACACCAAAAACTATTCATTTTGAATGGTCTGGCCAAACTTACCTATTTAACTTGGATAATAACTTAGAGTGAAGTCAGAGTAATGGCTGTGAAAGGGATTCCATTGGCCACACCCCCTGAAATGTCAACATGTTAACCAACTATAATTCAACGAAGAA
>NW_006284014.1:432833-444387 GCF_000327345.1 Myotis davidii
CACACCTGAAACCCACGTATTTAAACATCTAAAGGTGGGCAACTGGCAATAAATGGGGAGACGAGACAGGAGAAAAGCACACACAGACACAGCCCTGCAGACTGGAGTTCACAGCTGGGCTGGAGAGGGGAGGAAGCTGGTGGTAGCAGATGCTTCCTTCAGCTGGGAGGAACAAAGAACTGGGGTCAAAGTCTGGCAGGGCGAGCAGAACAAACAGTGTCTGAGCCAGCAGACACATGAGAGTGCACAGGGCTCTGTCATGTGACTCTCAACTGTCAGGCCAGGATGGTGGTGGTTCAGGAAAAGAAATGGAACCACAGAGCCCTGCCACCACTTGGACTCCCAAAACTCAGCACCAAGGGTAACGAGTAGAGGAGTATATTATCTGTAAACCAAGAGTTATAGCAGTAAAACCTTGGTTTCCCTCTGTGACTGATCTTCAGGTGAGGTGTTTGTGGCAGAATCTCACAGAGGTCAGGGGTTGCAATTACAGTGAGGGCAAAAAAGAAACCAACCCCCAAGAAACCTGGCTATACTGTCTTATGAAAGCAACAGAAGTCAAGTCTGGGAGATCACAAAGGTAAAAAAAATGTTGATTCAGCACCATCTACTGGAAAATAATAGAAGATTTCTTCAAAGAAAGCTGCTATAGGCCATTAATATAGAAAGAAATACGTGCCAAGACAAAGGAGAATAGCAAATACCATGAATAAGCACAGGAACAAGGATAACCAAAAAGAAAATGACCCCAGAAAACAAGCTGGAACACATGGAAATCTATATATATAAAAGCCTAAGCAATCGGCTGACCTGCCAACCACCCAACCGTCCGGTAGCTATGACACGCACTGACCACTGGGGGCAGATGCTCAACACACGAGCAGAAACCACAGGCATGGAAACATGGAAAAGACTGATGAGTCTCAGAGGGAAGGGGAGAGGGGGAGGGTAGGAAGAGATTAACCAAAGATCTTATATGCATACTAGGGGCCCGGTGCATGGACTCGTGCACTGGTGGGGTCCTTCAGCCTGCCCTGTGGGAACTGAGCCAAAACCTGCCTAGTGAACAAATTTATGCATCGGTGGGGTCCCTCGCCTGGCCTGCGGGGGCCAAAACTGGCAGTCCAACATCTCCCAGGGGTTCTAGATTGTGAGAGGGCACAGGCCAGGCTGAGGGACCCCACTGGTGCACCGGGCCTCTAGTATGTGATGTAAGTAACAGAGATTTCAAGATAGCAGTTCTGAAAATACTCAACGAGATGCAAGAAAATACATATAGGCAATTCAATGCACTCAAAAAACAAATCAATGAACAAAACAAGTACTTTAACAAAGAGATTGAAACATTATACAAGATCCAATCAGAAACCCTGGAAATGAAGCATGCAACTGAGGAGATTAAGAAGGAACTACTGAGTATAGAAAACAGCCAACCAGATGGAGAAAAGAATTAGTGATATCGAAAAAAGGAGTCTAGAAATGACACAGAGGGGAGAAGAGAGAGATCAGAGAGTAAAGAAAGATGAAAGAGCTCTACAAGAACTATCTGACTCCATCAGAAAAAACAATATTAGTATAATGGGCATTCGGAGGAAGAAGAGAGGGAGAAGGGAAAGGAGAATTTATTCAAACAAATAGTGAATGAGAACTGCCCAAACCTATGGAAAGAACTAGATCCTGGAATGCAAGAAGCAAACAGAACACATAGTTACCGTAATCCAGAGACCCTCTCCAAGGCACCTTGTGTTAAAACTGTCAAAATTTAATGATAAAGAAAAAATTCTCAAAGCAGCCAAGAAAAAGAAGGAAGTGACTTACAAAGGAAAACCCATCAGAATTTCATCTGACTTCTCATCAGAAACTCTACAAGCAAGCCAAAAGAGAGTGGTACTAAATACTGAAACATCTGAAAGAGAAAATTTACCAGCCATAAATAATATATCCAGCAAAATTACTCTTTAAATATGAAGGAGAAATAAAGATGTTTCCAGACATATTCTTCTGTGTATAAGATGCTGTTTTTTTCTAAAATCATTAGAGTAAAAATCGAGGGGCATCTTATACATGGAAATCAGCTGCAAAGGGAGCCATGAGGGTGTGTAGCTGCCCATATCTTGTCAAACAGGCTTCCTCCAATCATGAGCCTTATTGTTATTGAGATCAGCTGATGCCATAATTGGAAGTGGAGGTGGAGAGTGCACAGATGCAACAGGGACCAGAGCATTATGAGACCAGTAAGAGATTGTCTTATGCTGCAAATTTCAAACTGAATGCAATCAGCTATGTAAAAGAGCATGGAAACAGAGCTGCAGAGAAACAATTTGGATCTCCTCCCACTGGGTGTATGATCAGACAGTGGAGAAAACCGGAAGAACAACACCTTAAAAGATGCCAAAAAAGAAAACCAGCAAAATGGGCAAACTTGGAGCAGAGGCTTAAAACTTGGATTGTGGAGCAGCACCAGAGTGGCTTATGTGTGTCAACCAAGCTTATTCAATGTCAGGCATTTCTTTATCTTTTTATTTATTTATTTTTTAAAATTTTCTCCTTATTCACTCATTCTCTTTCTACCTCCTCTATACTGAACTGTGTTCCATCACCTATTCATTCAATTCCTTAACCTTACTTTCTGTATATAAGCTCTGTTTCTCCCCGTCCCCTCCCCTTTTCTGGATGTTTGTTGTTTGCATTTTTTGGTTTATCTTTGTTTTGTGGTGTTTTCTCCCCAAGTATTTTTTTAAATATATTTTATTGATTTTTTACAGAGAGGAGGGAGAAGGATAGAGAGTTAGAAACATCGATGAGAGAGAAACATCAATCAGCTGCCTCCTGCACATATCCTACTGGGGATGTGCCCGCAACCAAGGTACATGCCCTTGGCCTCCATCGAACCTGGGACCCTTGAATCCAAAGGCTGACGCTCTATACACTGAGCCAAACTGGTTAGGGCATCCCCAAGTATTTTTTTTCTTTTTTCTTCTGGCCTAGGTATTCTAGGGATGCACCCTACTTGGGATATTTGGGTTCTTTTGGTACAATTGGATCTATCTAGCTCATTGTATAAAAAGGGGAACAAAATATTCCTGGTCTCACTGATACTACTATGCCTCATCACTTAGGGCCCAAAAGAGTTAGCAGAATTCTCAAACTTTTCAATCTCTCTAAAGATGATGATGTCTGCCAATATTTTGTGAGAAAGCCCATGAAAAGAGAGGATCGGAAAACTAGGACCAAAGTACCCAAGATTCAGCATCCTGTTACTCCACATGTCCTGCAACACAAATGTTGGCATATCGCTCTGAAGAAACATTGTACTAAGAAAAATAAGAACGAGGCCACAGAATATGCTAAACTTTTGGCCTAAAGAATGAAGGAGGCCAAAAAAAAAAATGCCAGATTGCTAAGAAACGTAGAGTGTCCTGAGAGCTTCTTCCTCTAAGTCTGAGTCCAGCCAAAAATGATATTTTCTAAGAACAACAAATAAATAAAAACAGACATCAAAAGTTTAAAAATTAAACCCAGCCAGCATGGCTCAGTGGTTGAGTGTCACAGTATGAACCAGGAGGTCACGGTTCAATTCCTGGTCAGGGCAGATGCCCGGGTTGCAGACTCAATCCCCAGTGGGGGGCATGCAGGAGGCAACCAATCAATGATTCTCACTCATTATTGATGTTTATATTCATTTCTCCCTCTTCTTTCCTCTCTCTGAAATAACAAAAAAAAAATTTAAAAATAAACTTTTATTAAAGGATCTATGAGAACACAGTTTTCTGTCTCCTCCACCAACAAAGAAGCTCAAGAAGTTACAATGGAGACTCAGAGAAAACCTCTTCTCCAAAAGCAATCAAAAGAGTCTACCTAATATAATGAACTACACCAGAAAGCTATAATCTTTCATTAATTTCTAAATGTAATATTTCTTTATATTTATTGTTGAATAACAACTTTATTCAACAAACACATTATACTTATTACTAGTGGCCCGGTGCACAAAATTTGTGCCGGGGGCGGTAATCCCTCAGCCCGGCCTGCACTCTCTCTAATTTGGGACCCCTCGGGGGATAACCGGCAGTTGGACATCCCTCTTGCAATACGGGACTGCTGGCTTCTAACCGCCCACCTGCATGCCTGCCTGATTGCCCCTAACCACTCTGCCTGCCAGCCTGCTCACCCTCAACTGCCTCCCCTGCCAGCCTGCTTGCCCCCACCTACCCTCTCTGCCGGTCTGCTCACCCCCAACTGCCCCCTGCCAGCCTGATCACCCCCAACTGACCCCCACTGATGGCTTGCTGGCCCCCTGCTCGTCTGCTCACCCCCAACTGCCCCCCCGTCCGCTGACCTGATCACCCACAACTGCCCTCCCCTCTTGACCCCTAACCACCTCTACCTTGGCCCTACCACCATAGCTTTGTCCAGAAGAACATCCGGAAGGTCCCCCAGTAGGTCTTCCAGTCTAATTAACATAATACCCTTTTATTAGTATAGATAGAGGCCTGGTACACTGGTGGGAGCTGGCTGGTTTATCCTGAAGGGTGTCCCGGATCAGGGTGGGGGTTCCTTGGGGGACAGGGCTGACTGGGCAGGGGCCTGTGATGGTTTCCATGCCCCCTTCAGGGTGGGGGTCCCTGCTGGGGTGGCGTGGCCAACCTGGGTGAGGGGCTGAGGGCTGTTTGATGGCTGGCCACTGCCCCAGGCAACCCAGGTTCCCAGACCCTCCTTCAGTGGAGGCCACAACGGCTGGAAGCAGGTATCTGGGATTTATTTATCATCTATAATTGAAACTTTGTAGCCTTGAGTGGAGACCACAGCCAGCCAGGGCAGGAGGGAAGCTTGGCTTCCTCCATCGCCAGGGGCAGCCCAAGCCTCCTGTTCGCTCCAGCTCTGTGGCTGCCGCCATCTTGGTTGGGTTTATTTACATAATTGGGCCAGCCTGGGTGAGGGGCTGAGGGCCGTTTACAGGCCCCTCCCTTGGCAGCCGGCCAGGGGGGACCAAAACCTCCTGCGTGCTCCGCCCTGCTCCGGGGCCACCACCCCCAAGCCCCTCCTTCAGCGGCTGGCCCAGGCGGTCAGGAAACTTGGCTTCCTCCATCGTCCGGGTCGACCCAAGCTTCCCACCAGCTCCGGCTGGCTCCGTGGCTGCCACCATCTTTCTCCCGCTAATTTGCATATTCCCTCCTGATTGGCTGTGGGGCATTGCAGAGGTATGGTCAATTTACCTATTTGTCTATTATTCGTGTAGATATCCCAGGCATTATTTTAAGAATTTTTCAAATATTAACTCACTAAGAACCCTTTGAGATAGGTACCATCATTATTTCCATTTTACACATGAGAACACTAAGGTATAGAGAAAAAAATTAATTTTCCCAAGATCACACAGCTAGTAAGTGGCAGAGAGGAGATTCAATCCCAGGCTGAGTCCTGAATGCATGCTCTTAACCACAAGGCAATTCTGACTCTCAAAAAGGAATATGCTCATGAAGCCCAGTGTCTGGCTAATACTTAAATATGTAATTAAAATGTGCTAACCAAATTAGGAGGAAAAAATGGGGATAGGAAAAGTAGAAAATCTATTATTCATAGTTCTCACACATCACGATACTTTCCATACATAACCATATGTCCCATCAGTCTTTTCCCTTATTAACATAGGGACTTTTGTTTTGTATTTAATTATCACTTAGCAAACACACTTTTCTAGAAAATTAAAAACTTTAAGACATTATTCTTGCCCAGCAATTGAATACTTATTATATATCAAACATTATATATTCTTATTTCATCTCACAAACCTATAAAGTAGGTATAAATATCCCCATTTTACAAATGAGAAGACTAAAGCACAGTTAAGGAACTAAATTAAGGTCATATGGCTAGTAAGCAGTTGAACCAAGGATTCAAATTCAGGCAGTTTGACTCCTTAATGAATTACTGACTCCTGAAGAATAGGATCATGAGCTATGTGAAATTACTCATGTTTGGCTCAGCCTAAAATGAGGATGCTATTATACAGAGACTTGTAAGTTTTTAGTATCTTAATTTCTCTTGAACAAGATAAATAATTCTTCATGTCTTATTTTGTAAGGGTCAAGTATCTTATGTAATTCTTTCAAAAAAAACCACTTGAGTATCTCTGACATTCTAGGGACCACATTAATAAGGCATAGTCTTTGTACTCAAGGCAGAGTCTTATTTTATTCAGCATATTAATATGTTCAAGTTTCTCACAATAAATACAACACACCAGTACAAACAACAAGAGTAACAGCTTTGCCAACCATCCAGTTGTAGAACTGAGAATGAATTTCTGAGTTTTTTTGCCCTCCATCCTATAAAGTAGATAAATCCCTTATTTTTCTAACTAACAATTACTCAATAGGTACTATTTGCCGGTCTCATGCTACACCATCATTATGAGCTGGCAATGAAAGCCTATCCATTTTATTTTTTTTTAATTTATCTTTATTGTTGAAATTATTATAGATATCCCCCTTTAGTTTCCAATTGGTCCCCTCCAAGGCTATTTATTTTAGTTTAAAAAAGTTGAAATTACTTTAACCTAAGTTTACTAGGTTACATGTTTAAATTACTTTTAAAGTTCTATACTTGCATTTTGGGTATAACTTTAATAACCAAATGATAAATGTGAATGAAAGAAGCAGTAAGAAAAATATGGCTAGTGTTGCATGGAAACATTTTATTTTAATACATTGTATGCGGGAAACGTATTTATACATTTTACGTTGACTGGTAGTGGAGCGCGGGACACATATTAATATGTTTTTTATAGACTAGCGGTAGAATGTGGGTAACGTATAAATACGTTTATTTTTATACTTTTTTATTGCTCTAAAGGGATGCTAACATGCAGATATACGAATTCCAAAGGACAAAATTTGGGTCTCTAACACATACAATGGTGAATTATGTATGTACTTCCAGGTATAACGGTAATCTATTCAACTGCGTAGAGTCATCCCTTAACACAATTCTCTGCCTCGCCACGCATTCAGTGCGATTCTAAGAAAAATAATTCCGTATACATTTTATAGTAAATCACAAAAAGTTTCATTGAAAAATAATATGTAAAACTAAAGTTATCATAATTTTACTGAACGTTGCCATTTGCGCAAAAAATTAGCAAAAATGGCCCGCGCCACCTGTTAGCGCGCAATAAAAACTACCCGCAAACAATGTGTTAAGGAGACTTCAATCCAGCTGATTATGAAAAGGTAGTGAGAGACAGACGTTAAAATGTCAAGTGCAACAGAACTAGTTCAGGGTGGCTTAACTGATAACCACTGAACATAGGCACAGTTGTCAATCCAAAACCTTATAATGGCAGGGGACCAAGATCCAAAAAAAACTAAGAAACCAAGGTCACTGGGGGTGGGCTAGAGGGAGTCAATGGGGGGGGAGGTGGAAGGGGACATATGTAATACTTTCAAAAATTCTATATAATAAAGAGGTAATATGCAAATTAACCCTCATGCCCTCACAAGATGGCTGCCTATGACCAGGCCAGCAGGGGGATTAGTGAGAAGAAGGAAGAAGGAAGAAGGGAGAAAGAAGAAAGAAGAAGAAAGATCATCCTTGGGTGAAGATTAACAGAAAAGTGGCTAGAGCGTCAGCTTGCGGACTGAAAGGTCCCAGGTTCGATTCCAGTCAAGGGCATGTACCTGGGTTGTGGGCACATCCCCAGTGGGAGATGTGCAGGAGGCAGCTGATTGATGTTTCTCTCTCATCAATGTTTCTAACTCTCTATCTCTCTCCCTTCCTCTCTGTAAAAAATCAATAAAATATATTTTTTAAAAAAGACTTTAAAAACTTAGCCAGTCTAGAACAGAACTCCTGAACTCTACTCAGAAAACTGCTCTGTTAATGACAACTCCATCCTTCCATGTGCTTAAGCCATAAACCTTGGAGTCATTGACTCCTCTCTTTTCACATTCCACGTCCAATCCAACAGCAAGCCCAGAAGGATCAAAATATATCCAATTAGAATCAGAGATATCAATATGAATGCATATCTATATTTACATATAGAAAAGATTATAGGTATGTATGGATACATAGATTAGTACCAGTACACATACATATATCTTCTAGCACTGCCCTCCAAAAGAGCATCTGGCAGCAGTGATCTTTTGGACTGGTGAAGTTCTTTATTGTAGGAATTGCTCTCTGCTATAGGATGTTCAGTAGCATCCCTCATCTTTGATCTGCCTGGCACAGATGGTTGGCTTCTCTTCAGTTGCCTGACCCATTCAGCAGTTCACTACAGAAATGTGGGAAACATCCTAAATTTTCAATCTTGCTCAACCCCATAATCTGATTATTTACCCTGTCCTGTTGACAATACTTCCTAAATTTCTCATACATCCACCCCCTCTTCTACATTCATTATTTTTCACCATGAACAGCTTCCTAACTGGTCTTGCTTCTAGTTTTGCTCTTCTCTAATCCAGCATTCACTTCACAGCCAATATGATAGGTCTACAACACAAATCTAATTCTATCACAGCATTATATTTCCCCCCACTAAATTTCACAGCCTTCGAAACAAAGTTAAAGCTCCTTAGTTTGGTTCATAAGGCATCAGTGATTTAGTTTCTTACCACTTCATCAGCCCCTGTTTTAAAACTGTTCTGTCCACATGTGACTATTGAGCGCCAGGTACTTGAATGTGACTAGCCCAAACTGAGATGTGGTATAATTGCAAAATACATACCAGATTCTGAGGATTTAGTATTAAAAAGCAAATATCAAATATCTCAATGATACTTCCTTATATTGATTACAAGCCAAAAAGATAATATTTTGGATATATCAGGTTAAATAAAATATATTAAGATTAATTTCACTTTTACTGAGAGGGGGAGGGAAAGGGTCAGGGGGAGGGGTAGGGGGAGGGAGACACATCAGAGTGAGAAAGACACATCAACTGGTTGCCCCCTGCACACACCTCGACCAAGCCAGGGATGTAACCTGCAACCAAGGTATGTACCCTTGACCAGGAATGGAACTCTCGAACCTTCGATGCTGAGCCTATCTATTTCTTAATATTAACTCAAGTAACCCACTAAAGATGTATTTTAGGACATTCCCCTGCCCCCAAGACCCCAAATCTTGGTCAACTACCCTCCCCCTCTCTGCTTCCAACCATAAAATTCTGCATATCCCTGTCATATAACACAGTATGTTGTAATTATTGGTTACCAGCTATCTTCTCCTAAATTGTATGCTCCTTGCAAAAAGGGATATCATTCTACATATACTCAGGGCCTACCACCATGTCTATCACTTAAAAAACACTCAAAATATTTGTCAAACAAACGTGAACTATCTATTCCTGGCCTGAAAGTTACTAGAATTTCTCCAAGGAAAACAAACCAGCAAGAAGGAGACTAGACTTTCTATTTATTTTTGTAACTAAAATTTTTTAATGTTGACATTATTGCAGGTATCCCCTTTCCCCTACCTCCACCCACCCAGGGAGCCTACTAGACTTTCCTAGTAATGAAAGGATTGGGGTAGCGGTGGAAAGTAGGAATTACAGTAAAGAGCAATGAGAAAATAAAGCTCATCACAGACACATGCCTCTTACAGGGATAAGGAGCCATGAATTCATACTTGACATGCCAGGGGCCACAGTTTTGTTCCTAAATTATTTAATCCATCCAACAAGAGTTAAAACAACAAATCTCTCATGAAAAATGCTAATCTACGATGTTTCACCATGGAGCCATTTAGAAGAGTTATTATATGTAATGTGCCAGAGCATGAATTTATGGCTGATGCTCACTTGGCAAATGTAGTTGGCACTGCTAGATGTTAAAAAACATGTACGCAAATAAAAGTTTTTAAGCTCTCAGACTTAAATATTTACATTACTATAAATGTACAAAGATAAATGTTTATATGAGTACATATATAACACAGTCCAAGAACTATCTTTTTTAAAATTGATTTTACAGAGGAAAGAAGGAGGGTGGGTTGGGGGGGAGATGGGGTGAAACATCAATGTGAGAGACATATTTCCCCCTACTAGGGAACAAACGGGTAACCTTCCTGTGCACCTGACAAGGCTCCAACCAACTGAGTCACACTGGCCAAGGCTCCAGGAACAATTTATTAATGTGATTGTCACGAACAGTTATGAAGTGGCATTATTTCTTTATGGTCCTCAGGATGGACTCTTAACATTGAATTCTGATAGAATGTGAATGGCATACAAGAATTATCAAGGAAGTTTCTCTGTACTATCACTAGATAAAATGAATAGGCACAGTATCATTATAGGTCAAAGCAACTTTAACTTTTCCTTTTGTCAAAACACTTTTCTTCCCATCCTGGAACCCAGTCACACATAAATGTCAATCCCTAAAATTGGGGTGGGGGGGTAGGGGATAGACCTACACATCTAAAAGCCTTAAAGAAAATGCCCTAACCGGTTTGGCTCAGTGGATAGAGTGTCAGCCTGCGGACTGAAAGGTCGAAGGTTTGATTCCGGTCAAGGGCATGTACCTTGGTTGCAGGCACATCCCCAGTCAGGGGTGTGCAGGAGGCAGCTGATCAATGTTTCTCTCACTATCCCTCTCCCTTCCTCTCTGTAAAAAAATCAATAAAATATATTTTTTAAAAAATAAAAGCCTTAAAGAAAATAATCTGACATTTCTTTCCCACCTAATATAGTCATGTTAGTCTCCAAAATAAAGACATGATAAAATATTTCCTCCTCTTCCCCGCTGACAGTTATGGAAAGATGTTTGTTTTTTCACATAGCTTGTGCATTTGTCATAGCCAAACTTACTAGCAATGGAATGAATCCTGCCTCCATTAATTTCTGGGCTAAGGCTACAACTCCAAATCTGAAGCCAAGAAAATGAACCATTCCTGCCATTATAGTTTATCAAATGAGTCACCAAAGAGAAGTGCTGGGCACTGCAGAAAGTAACTAAGGTGATCAGTGACTTGTACTATCTAGAAATTCCCTGGGATTACAGGAGAAACGACCATGAAGCTGGTATCCAAGACTGTTCATGGAAAGTTTTACCCTGTGGATAATTCCCACACTGCAGAGAGCAATATGGGTTCTCCAACATCACACATCATTTCATTTATCAGGAAAAAAGACATTGTGAGCTAAACAAAAAATTAGTAGGTAGGCCCCAAAAAGAATCCTCAAGGCAATCCCAATTCAGGAGAAAAGCAATTGACATACATCATCCAATGACCTACAAAATAACCTTCTATACAGGTCTCCAAAGATTTAATTCAATGTCTACTCTTATATTTAAACAGAAGCAGAGAAAAATGTATTAGGTTTTCCACAGCAAGGCCAATATAGATGAAATCTAATTTTCCTTTAACTCACGGCCAGCCTTCCAATAACTCCATTTCACAACTCTCAAATTTCTACATTTGGACCTTAAAAATAACAACGGATTGCAAGAAAGTAGCATTTAAAGGTGGGAGGGCTCCTCTTTCCTGTTGCTCTTAAGTCGCCAAGGGACGAAAATCAAAATCATGCTCTCAGCAGGGTGGTGCAAAA
>NW_006284014.1:444493-455262 GCF_000327345.1 Myotis davidii
TGCAAGAACGCATAAATCAAACGGCAAAGGAGAAACAAAATGACCAACAGAATCACTCAAAATCCCCAAACAACCGAACTAACCCGCAGGTTACGGGGCTCACAAGCCTCAGCCCGAAGTGAACAGGCAAAGAGCTACCACCGGGTTTCGTCCTGATGTTGCTGGCGAGGCTGTGCCGGATGCTCCCAGATTTGGAGCGGAATATCTATGTAGACTTAGCAAGAGCTAGAGGAGCACTTCCTACCCTGGCCTCTCGGAGTCCGCCTCCTACAGCCTTCACTTTCTCCAGCAGCGTCGCAGCCGCGCCCGGGGGCGTCTTTTGGCGCCAAGTCCCAACTTTCCCTCCACTGGGGAGCGCCGAGCTACCCGGGATGTCAGAGGAGGAGGAGGAGGAGGAGGGGCCGCGCCCGGATTCCCCCGGGTCAGCGCTCTCATCCCGCGGGCGGCGACGCAGGTCCCACGAGTTAGAGCAAGAGAAGGGAATGGAGGGGATGCGGGCAGCCCTGCCACCATTACCTGAGGCACGCACAAGCTGCCGCGGTGACCACCATCGCTGGTGGGCCAGTCCCCTTCTTGGTCACCGCGGCCACCACCGCCACCAAAGCAACTGACTCTAACAAGTAACTACTGGCCCCCACCGATTCCAGCCGGCCGTTCTCAGCCTGCCCGCCTCCGCGCAGCTCCGAGTACCGCCCATCCGCGCGCGCGCTTGGAAGCGAGCTCCTGGAGGAGCGAGTACGCGCGCCCACGGCCCTTGACCCTCTGTAGGCAACTTAGTCCCGCGGAAGGAGTTAGCCTGTCTCTCATGTTCCTACCTCAATAAAATGAGGTCCAGAGAGCTCCTGTTTGGCTCAGGAGGTTGGGATGAAGGACATTTCGGTTCAAATAAGTTCCTGAGGTATTGAGCCAGTGCCAGAGCCCCTCGGTCAGCCTGCGGTGGAATACATAATTAGGTTTTCAAGGACGCCAGCATACAGTAATTGCCAATTCAAGCCCCAATACTTCTTCCTGCAGGCCTTAGCAATTAAAAACACTACATCTCCCAGAAACCTCCGCGAAAGTGAGTCTCACTTGCGTAACCACGTTGGCCTTCGTCACATTTGAACAAAATAATCCCTTCATTTTTCTGAAGGTGTCCGGCATAGTATTTCATTTTCTCCTCACCGAAACGACTTTAAGTGTTATTGCGATAACAGAAGTTGCCTGTGGAAAGGTGTTTAAGATGATAAGGTAAACGGAAAGAAAGGACATCATAATAAAGTACTGCGGAGGAATTTTTCTCCAGCTGTGAGACGCCAGAGAAGAGTGAATGCGATTGAGAGAGGCTCAGAGAATTGTCCTCTGTACTGGGGACTTTCTTTAGCTCCAGGTTCCTGCCTAGCCCCATCGTCAGCAGGTCAGTAAGCAAGGCAAGTTTGGGGATGGCCACAGTGGTGGCGCCCTTCACTCTCTTTTGCCATTGTTAATTGGCTTGTCTTGGTTTGAAGTTGATTGAATGGAGGCCCCTCACTTCCGGTTGGGGGAAGGGAGGAAGGCAGTCCTCAGGGGAGGAGGAAACAACTCACTTCCTGTAGGGTTAAAGTGATGGTAGGGTGTCCTACCCACAACCTGTAGCGGCTAGGGCTTGAAAAGGTGATACTTGGTGCCATTTGCACAGACTATGTTTTCAAGTTTGGGGGATTATGTCTTATATGAAAAGTTTGGTTATTAAACCAGTTTGTGTTGCTAATGTTCCACCCTCCAGTCAAAATTTATGTGAGGTTTATTTCAGCATGCAAGATGGAATATTTTCTCCTCGACAAGATTTTTCTTAATGCGTTCTTAAAAGAATTCTAAACCCCTTGTTAAAATTATCTATTCATCTCTGCAAGATGACGCACTTTCTTGTGTGACTTATAATTGCCCACTTCTGCTCTTTACAGTCCAGCGCTCACCTAATGAGGTGTGTGTCACTATCTTGGCATGCTACAGGAACTCTGTAGCTATGGCTTATTACAGCACTCGATATTTTACATAAATTATGAGGCATATTCACCTTACATCAATGTTTCTCATTCTGTTTCTTTGTTATGGAGTGAGGCCACAACATTAGTAACAAAGAAACAGAATTTCCGGAGGCTGAGGCCCAGAAATCAGGATTTTAAAAAGATTCCCAGGTGATTCTAATGTGCAGCCAAGGTTGAGAACCACTGCTTTACCCGAATGAAAGTATACTGAAGTACTCACCTGCATGGTATTACCTTAACTAAAATGATTGGTACCTTATATTCTTAGACTTTTTGATTTTAGGCTACAGATTCTGCCCTGTACCTAAGAACAACTTATTCATGTAAATTTTTACATGTAACACATAGTTTTTGTGAAAGTTAAACTTTAGCACATTTTTCCTTTTTGTAATTTAATTAAATTCAGATAGATTCAAAAATGATATCTAGTTTTAAAGCATGGTACAAGGATGAGATTCAGCTCAGATTTTAAGGGCGGGGGGATTGGCTTACAAAGGACAAAAGGTGAATACATCTATTTTTCCTGTATTCTCATTGTTTCATAAGAAACTGTATGCAAAGTGGTAATAAACACTAAACAGTTTTGATCCCATGGCTTCTATTTTCAAGTACCATAATACTTGAGTGTATGGATGTGTACTGAAGGAATCAATCAATATAGAGCTTAAAAATCTCAACAACTTTAGTAATTTTAGAATATCTGTCAAATAAACTGTAATGTCTTTCAAGAATTTTTAAAAGAATGAAGCCTGTGTATATTCTCCTTTTGGATTCTTACCTAATTTATCCTTATAATTTGCAATTATTTTAATTCTAGTTCCTTTAAAAACTTATTTGGTTTAGAGTTTATTAGAAAATATGTTTTAAACTAAATGTTACAGTAAAAGGAAAAAATATATGGTTTAGCCTTCTGTAAATATAAAGGATCTCAGACCCTAAAATCAATGAGTTATCTTTTTAAAGACTACAAAATTTCTGCAGTGGTTGAAAAGGTGAGACAAAATAATGTCTGTTATTATAAGGTTAGGGGCATGTAGACTGCCTCAAGCAAGTATTAACAAATTGATTAGAGAGAATGTGTTCACTCTCTTCTTTATTAGTGTAATATATGATCATTCTGACAAAGTAAACTATAGTGTTAGGATTATTGAAGTAAGTAAAGATTATGGAGCTGACTTGAAAAGATAAAGATATTAAAATTTTGATTAAGATACATTGATATTACCTTTTGGAAACTGTCTTTGGGAAGCAAAGGAGTTTTTTAAATTAGTTTCTATGCTATTCCATGGAAGAAATGCACATAAATAAAAATTGCTGCAGCTGAAAGACTTGATAAGTGGGAGTTATTTATTGTTTCCATCAGATAAATATTAGGAAAGCTTATGAAAATATAAGGTAAGTCCATGGGAAAGTGTTCCTGTGGAGAGGTTTACTATCTTCCAAAGGCTTCTTTTTAAATATTTTTTATTGCAATTTTCATTGCATGTTTTAATAGAAACATACTATCAAAATAGAAAAATGCTTCTGTAAGTGTGCTCTTATTATCTTACAGTTAATAAATTTGAGATTTTTCATTCCATTGCTCTTGTTATCTTAGAGTTAATAATTTGAGATTTTTTATTCATTTCATTGTGCATTTTTTAGAGTATTTAGATTAGATAATCATTTTCTTTTCCAAAAGTAGTCATTGAATACACTGGTCACAACAGTTTGAAATATTAAAACAGTAAGTCAAAATTCTGGATTCAATCACACTGAAATTTGATTAACCATTAACCACAGAGTGCTAGAAAAAGTGTCTTTTTATTCTTTTCTCACCATTCTTTATAAAGTCATGCTAATGTTTTACAGTTATTGCTATTTGTTTATTGTTTAAGTAGTTTTTGCCATGAGATCCGGTGTTAAAGAGTATATCCTAACAATTTGAGTGTTTTTTCAAATTTACTCCACTACTGTTCCTTACATGACTTTTCCATTATTTCAACACTAGAGGCCCGGTGCACGAATTCGTGCACCAGTGGGGTCCCTCGGCCTGGCCTGTGGGATCGGGCCAAAACTGGCCCTCCGACATCCCCTGAGGGGTCCCAGATTGCGAGAGGATGCAAGCCAGGCCGAGGGACCCCATGGGTGCACGATCGGGGCCCGGGAGGGATGCAGGAGGTTGGCCAGCTGAGGGAGGACCCCAGGGCATGTCTGGCCTGACTCACTCAGTCCTGATTGGCCAGCAGCAAGCTAACCTACCAGTCAGAGTATCTGCCCACTGGTGGTCAGTGCATGTCATAGCAAGCAGTTGAGCAACCTTAGCATATCATTAGCATATTATGCTTTGATTGGTTGAACGGATGACTGGACGATCAGACACTTAGCATAATAGGCTTTTGTTATGTAGGAAAAGTTTATTGACTCTGTATTATGTGCTAATCACTGTTCTAAGGACTTAGAATAATACATCAGTGAATACAGACAAATATCCAAATTCTCTTGAAGTTTACTCTAATTTCCAAATTAAAACTGGAATTTTCTCCCTTGGTATTCCTAAGTAAGGTCTATTGTATGATCATTTTTCAAATTGAGTCGAGAAGCTGCCCTAACTTTGCTCTCTCTTGGTGTTGATCTCTTAAGCCATTTTAAACCCAGTTTTGAATATTTCAGCCTAGTTTTTCTCCAGACCTTATAAACCTATGTGTTAAATATTCAGCCCTTTTCATTGACACGTGTGGTAATCCTACCACCCTAGAATTATTTGTATGGGAAAAACAAATCAAAGTGAATACTGGGAAAAATGTGGAATCAGGCTGGCCTTGGTTCAAAACTGCTGTCGACATTTTACTATCTAAGCTTACTAGCTCAGCAACCTTGAGCAACTTACTTGACCTACCTGAGCCCCAGTTGCCATAAACCAGAATGGACTTATTCAGTAAATCAAGGATATTATATAAAACACCTACCACAGTGCCTGGAGTAAGGAGCATAATGAATGCTATCATTTTCCCCTCAGTCTTACTTCTGCTATTCTGGCTATTGGGATTTGCCTACATATTAAGCCTTACATATTCCTAGAAGTATGGGATACAGTACATACTAGGACTATTGAAATTCTTCTGTTCTCCCTAACAACATGCTCACTTAACTGTCAAAATTTTTAGTTTGTTGTGGAAATGAGATAGCATTAATTTCAGTGGTCACTTGAGAAAATATACAAAATAGGAAAGTTTTAAGAAATGGTTTGGTGAGGAGTCGCCAAAGTAATTTGAATTATTATAGGAAGATATTTAAACCATTCTTCTAATGCTAAGCCTAATATTTAATGTCTTTCACAATATGACCATATCTCTAATTACCTACTTATGTATCCCTAACTGATTGGTTTCTTAAAAAAGAAATTCAGTTCTGTATCCAGTCTTTTCTATCTTTGTTTATGCTATTTTCTGCCTGAAAAACTTTCTCTTTTCCCAAGAATCTCTATCAAAATGCAACTTTCTTTGGGACCCTTTCTCAAGTACCACCTTCAACTTCAAGAAATATTTCCTGATGTCTGTCTTCTCTTTCCACTCTCTCAACCATATATACTCTGTTCATTGACCCCCATTTTGTTCTTTTCTTATGGGATTTACTATATAGTGCTGTCACTATTGTTGTTGTTTGTTTTTGTCATTGTTATTGTATATAGAGTTTATGTACTGCCATAAAAGGCTTCAGACTCTATCTCAGTCCTATTTGTGTCTCCTGTCATACCTGGCCCAATGCCAATCAAATCATAAATATTCAGTAAGTATTTGTGGAGTTGAACTGGCACTTGGGATAAGATAAAACTAATCAATAAGTTTTATCCATTATTTATGCCCAACATTAACAGACTCAAATATCAAATGAAAGAATGAATAAGTCATCATTTTTTCATTTGTGGGTATCTCAGGGTGTCAGTATGTCGATGAGCATATATTAACCACCTATGTATGAGCTGAACTATGAAAACTGATCCCTGCCCTCAGTTTAATTGGAAAGAAGTTGTAATTAATTTGTGCAGACTCTGAAGACTGCAGGTATTTGAGTGAAGGTGGTTGTCAATGTCAGTATAGAGTTGTTTGCATTGTGAGAGATATCCCAGGCTATCTGAACTGAGAAATAATAGATTTGAATATCAAGAGATAATTAACTTGCAATTCCACTCCTAGGTATATAAACTCAGGAGAATTGGAAATATATTCACACAAAATTTTTTACATGAATGTTTATAGCAGAATTATTCATAAGATCCAAAAATTAGAAGTAAACCCAAATGTTCATCAATTAATGAATGAATAAATAAAAAGCACAATCATACAATGGAATAAGCAATGAAGTTATAACATGAGTGAACCTTGGAGATATTACACTAAAGAGAAAGAAGCAAGACACAAAAGGCCACATACTGCATCATTTCATATATGAGATGTCTAGAATACTATATCCTTGACCTAATTGAAAATAAATCTGAAGTTTCCTTCAAGATTCTAAGATATCCTTCTCTTTTATCATCACCCTTCTAGTCTAAACATTCACCTCACAGAGACAAAAAGTATTAGTGGTCGCCAGGGTATGGGAATGGAGAGTGACTGCTAATGGGTATGGGATTTCTTTTGGGGGTGATGAAAATGTTCTAGCATTAGATAATGGTGATGGTTGCAGAAACTTGATACTAAAATACATTGTATAGCAATATACTAAACACATACACACACACACACACACACACACACACACACAAATACCCTAAAAAGAGGTGAAATTTGTGGTATGTGAATTTGATTTCAAAAAAAGGGGGTTACATTTAAACTTGAATGGAAATATTTGGATGAGGCTAAAGAAGGAAGCAAGATATATGAAAGCAAGAAGGCAGTAATTCTTCCTCAGATCCTAGAAGGAAATGTAAGTGTCTAGGTACAGGACTAGAGGTAAGTTGAGGATCAGGTGAGGATAGATGTGAAGGTTTCTGGCTATTTTGTCTTAATGAAGCAAACAATGAGATAAATGTTTAGACTAGAAAGGTGTTGCAAAGGAGGACATCTTAGAATCTTGAAGGAAGCCTCAGATTTTTTTTTGCTGTGGCTGGGTTTTTAAGTGGTTAGAGCATCAGCCTATGCACTGAAGGGTCATGGGTTTAATTCCCCATCAAAGGCATGAACCTGGGTTACAGGTTTGAATCCAGGCCCCGATCAGGGTGCCTATGGAAGCTAATCAATCAATGTGTCTCTCACACATCAATGTTTTTCTCTCTCCCCCTACCTTTACCTCCCCTTCCACTCTCTCTAAAAATTGATGAAAAATTACCTATGCTTGAGTGAAGATTAACAAAAAAAATTTTCTCAAGGTCACATTGAACTTTTATCAAAATAGGTCACACAGTGAACCGTAAAGCAAGTCAATTAATTTCATTCAGAATATTTGATATTTGACCACAGTAGAATTAAGGATGAAATGGGTTATAAAACAGTAACTAACAAATCCCCTTAAAATACATTTTTATAACCTACTGTATCAAAAGAGAAAGCCCAATGAAAATTAGAACGTATTTGCAACAGAATAATGAAGATACAATATATCAAAATATATGTGAATTAGCTAAAGTTATTATTGATGGGAAATTTACAGCCTAAAATGTAGATGCCAGAAATAAAAAAGTCAAAAGTCACTTATATAAATATCCATGTTAAGAAACTAGGAAAAGAACAGCAAATTAAACCCAAAGTTGAAGGAAAGAAATTATAAAAAGTAGAAATGAAAGGAAGAGACAACACAATAGGTAATATTAACAAAGCTAAATGTTGTTCTTTGAAAAGAACAGTAAAATGAATAGCCCTCTAATAATGTTGACCAAATAAGAAATAGAACACGAATTACCAATATTAGGTCATTTCTCTACAGATGCTACAGTTCTTAAAATCATAAGATTTTATGAACAACTTATGCAGACATATTTGAAACCTTTGATCAAATGAACACATTAAACACATTTTACCAGAAGAGGCACATGAAGAAACAGAATATTTGAATATTATTTTTATCTATTAAAGAAATTGAATCCATTATTGAAATTATTTTATAAAGGAAACCATACCTATTCAAAATCACGGACACCTCTCATAGCAATATGTTTACCGATACATCTCCTAGGACAAAGGAAACTAAAGAGAAAATAAGCAAATGGGACTATGTCAAAATAAAAAGCTTCTACAAAGCAAAAGGAACCATCAACAAAATAACAAGAGATCCCACTTTATGGGAGAATATATTTGTCAATAATACATCTGATAAGTGGTTAGTCTCCAAAATTTAAGGGAACTCGGACAACTTTTTAAAAGTAAGATAACCAATCCATTAAAAAATGGGCAAAGGACCTAGGTAGACACTTCTCCAAAGTGGATAGACAGAAGGCCAAAAGGCATATGAAAAAATACTCAAAATCACTAATCAGAGATGCAAATCAAAACGACAATGCAATACAACCTCACACCTGTCAGATGGCTATCATCAACAAGTAAGTGTTGGCGAGGATGTTGGAAACCTCGTACACTGCTGGTGAGAATGCACACTGGTGCAGCCACTGTGGAAAACAGTATCGAGTTTCCTCAAAAAATTAGAAATGGACCTCCCATTTGACCCACTGATGCCACTTATAGGAATAAATCCTAAGAAATTAGAAATACCAATCAGATAGAATATATGCACCCCTATGTTCATAGCAGTACAATTTACAATAGGTAAGATTTAGAAACAGCCTAAGTGCCCATCAGCAAATGAGTGGATTAAAAATCTGTGGTACATGCAAACAATGGAATACTTCACAGCTGTAAAAAAGAAAGAACTCCTACCATTTGCAACAGCATGGGTGGACCTGGAGAGTATTGTGCTAAGCAAAATAAGCAAATCAGAGAAAGATAAGTATCACATGATCTCACTCATATATGGAATCTAATGAACAACATAAAACTGATAAACAGAAATATATCCAGAGACATAGAAGCATTGAACAGACTGTCAAACCTCAGAGGGAAGGCAGGGGAGGGTGGGTTGATGGGAAGAGAGCTTCCAATGAATTTGTATGCATATATGCATAACCTATGGACACAGACACGAGGGTGGTGAAGGCCTCAGGTCAGGAGGAAAGGCTAGGAGAGGTCAGTGGGGGAAAGGGGACATATGTAATATTTTCAACAATAATGATTAAAAAAAGGGAAAAAAAAGCATGCCTAGATTACTATACTAGTGAATTCTTGTTTGAAGAAGTAACCACTATCTTACTGAAACTCTTGCATACCAAACTCTGACATTGACATTTAAGAAATATAATTACATTTGAAGTAGCATAATTAAATTTAAAGTAATATAATTAGTAATCCCCGAGTTGATTATCTTTCCAGGACCAGATGTATAACAGTTATATGGGGAATTGGAGAATCCATAACAGTCTTCTGAGGGTTCAGACTTCCTCGTCTTCCACATTGCTTCAGATCAGCTCTTTATATTACACTAGAGGCCCAGTGCATGTAGGGTCCCTAGTGGCTGCCCGCCGGGGCCTCTCTCCCTTCTCCCGACCTCCTGCCGCTGGCCAGGGCCTCCCTCCCTTCCCCTGGCCAGCCACGCCCGCTGGTTGAACTCCCAGTCGAGGGGATACTTTGCATACTATGCTTTTATTATATAGGATTTTCACTGATTCCCTCAGTTTTCTCTGATATATTTCTATTGCCCTTTTGTCTACTCTCAGGTGCTACCACCTTCTCTATCTATTCCATCTTTTGTGGTCCTTATATTCCCAAGAATAATGGGAATATATAGATAGTCAGCAACTAACTTCCTTATCCTGGCAGAACTCAAGACTCACTGCTTATCTGATTATAGGGCCTACTCTGCAAAGAGCTAACCTTTATCAGCTCCTAAGATTAATTTTGTAGGAAAATATAGAGAACTGGGGAACCTCATCTGATTCCTTCAAGGTAAGTCTCAGGGTATTTTTTCACAAGCTTAGTCTTGCCCCGTTTTCCTTGCACCTGTATCCAGACCCTCAGCCAACATTCTTCTCCTAGTGATAAGTATCATTATGTACTTATTTTCCAAGACTCCTTTTTTTCTCCCTGTCCTTGTAAATATGCAAAAGTAAAATATATTAATTACTTGTTTTCTTTTGGCTTAATGGTATAATTTATAATCACAATGGAGAAACAGACCTCGGGAAAGAGGTAAATCAAACAAATGTAGAAAAATTATCTGTGTATATTACGTTAAAGTATATAAAATTGCCATTATTCAATTTTGTATTACAAAGCAATTTTATATGAAATTGTTTCTAAATCCTTTCTGAGAGGGTAAATGAAAGCTCCTCTTCTTCTGTATTAGGAGTATCTATTCTTTGAATCCTGCCTTTATTTAAAAAAAATTTTTTTTCAATTCCATTGACATACATTATACTACTTTCAGGTGTACAATTCTGATTAGATCCTATATAATAATAGACAAACATGGTAATTAACCGTAGCTCCAACACGCTTCCCATTGGCTAATCAGGGCGATATGCAAATTAACTGCCAACCAAGATGGCGGCCGGCAGCCAGGCAGCTGAAGCAAACAGGAGGCTTGCTTGCTCCAGTGATGGAGGAAGCCAAGGTTCCCCACCTGCTGCTGCCGCCCTCTGAGCTTGCACTCTAAGAAACAATGTTGCAATTATAGAAGTTAAACAAAACCCAGAAACCTGCTTTCGGCCAGCAGGGCTTCAGCCAGCAGAATCGC
>NW_006284014.1:455493-459538 GCF_000327345.1 Myotis davidii
ACGGTACGGGACCAGATCTGTGACCTGGTGGGCGGGGAGCACTGCTTGAGGCCGTCCGCTGTCCTGGGACCCGGATCTGTGACCCTGCCGGGCGGGGGGCAACACTTGAGGCTGTCCGCGGTTTAGGACCCAGATCCATGACCTGGCGGGCGGGGGATAGCCCTTGAGGCTGTCCGCGGTCTGGGACCCGGATCCGTGACCTGGTGGGCGAGGGGCAGCGCTTGAGGCTGTCCACAGGATCAAGACACGGATCTGTGTCCCTGCTGGGCGGAGGGCAGTGCTTGAGGCTGTCCGAGGTCCCGGGACCTGGATCCATGACCCTTCCCAGCAGGGCGGCAACTCACACAGGGGTGGATTGGCTGGGGTTGGGCAGTGCAGGACACCTGGCTTCCACCCAGCCCCAGTCACTCTGGGCAGGTGAGCAGCACAGAGAGCCTCTGGACAGGGGAGGCAGGCCGGTGGAGGGCGACCTGTACTCCCCACATGGCGGTGATGACAGTTGTGAGCGCGCCAAGTGGAGCCTGCAGGCTGAGCTGAAGTAGCGCCTGCAGGCCATCAGCGCCCAGGAGTGGCTGCGCAAGATCCGCCTTCTGGCCCAAAAGGTGCAGGATTGCAGTGACAGCCACCCTGGCGGGCCAGACTGACATCCTCCTGGCCGCACCATGGGGGTTTGTGGATCTGCAAAGCCAGAGGCATCTGGTGTGCACATCCCCCACTGGCGTGCGAACATCCCCCAGCACACTATCACCCTCCCGTGCTTGTAACAGTTGCAAAACAAGGCGTGCACATGTTCCCCCGCCTCTCCACTGTACTTCCATCAACCCAGAATGCCTAACACCCCCACAGGATGTGCACACATCCCTCTGATGCGCTCACATCCTTTGGAGAGTGTCTGGGTGTTCTGGGTGCTGAGGGTGGGCACCTGTGAGATGACAGTGAGAGGGCGGAGTGGTGATGCCCTGTTCCCAGGGAGGCCAGTGCAGCTACGAGATCACCTCTAGGGGGTTAATGCAGGGGCTGAGGCGGGAGCAGATGCAGACAGACACACCTGGTGGGCGCAGGCGGCCCTCTCTGAGGTGCCTTCACTCAGCGTTCAAGATCAAGAACCCAGAGGCGGAGAGGAATTCTGTTCTCTCAGTAAAACAGTGGAATAGTCTGGGCTACTGTAGAGGAGGAATGTGCACTTTGGGTGCCAGCACCCATGAGCGAAGGCTGCCCTGACTGAGCCTTCCTTGCTTGAGGCCTAGTGCACTCCTGCTGGGCAGTGGGTGACAGGACGTGCTTTTCCGAATTAATGAGAGAAAACGTTGATTCTCCTGCTGTCCACGAAGGTGGAAAGTGAAGTGGGGAGACATGTGGGGAGTGAGCAAGGTTCCTTGTCTGGGGGTTCTAAATCTGCTATTGGTTTCTTTCACCACTGACTAGAGATATACAGGGTGTCCCCCCAAAATCTATACACACTTTGAATACCTCCTAATTCCAATGGTTTTAAGCATAAGAAAGAAACAACAGTGGAGCTGTTATCTGTTAAAAGTGTGGGCACAAACAGGTAGTTGGACATTCCCTGAGGGGTCTCAGATTGGAGAGGGTGAAGGCCAGACTGAGGGGCCTTTCCCACCCACCCCCCTACCCAAGTGCATGAATTTCGTGCACCAGGCTACTAGTATTTATATAATTTACAAAGTAACCACCCTTATAAATCTAGTACTCAGCTGCACCAAACATAGTTATCCTATATAATAAAGAGCTAATATGCTAATTAGGCCAAACAGCAGAACAACCGTCCGGACAACCTTCTGGATGCAGCCTGGGCTGCGAGGGCCCAGGCATCTGGGTCTGTGAGGGCCAAGCCCCTTACACGAATTTCATGCATTGGGCCTCTAGTTACAATATAATTGACTATAATCCCTATGCTATATTTACAATGCCCATGACTATTTTGTAAGTACTAATTTGTACTTCTTGTTCTCTTTCTAAATCTTTAAATTGTAGGGTTAAATACTGGTAGTTTGTTATGAATTTTTCTTGTTTTTTGAGGTAGGCCTGTAATGCTATGAACTTCCCTCTCAGAACTCCTTTTGCTGTGTCCCAGAGATTTGGGGTTGTTGTTCATTTTCATGTATTTCCAGGAAGTTTTTCTTTCTTTGTCTCATTGATAACCCATTCATTGTGTAATAACATGGTATTTAGCCTCTGTGTGTTTGAAGGTTTTTGAGTGTTTTTACTATAGTTGATTTCTAATTTCAATCCATTAAAGTCTGAGAAGATGATTGATATGATTCAATTTTGAGCTTGTAGCGACTTGTTTGGTGCCCTAACATGTGGTGTATCTTTGAGAATGACCCATGGGCACTTGAGAAGAATGTATATTCTGCAGTTTTGGGGTGAAATGTTCTATGCATCTTAATTAAATCCATTTGATCCAGTGTGTCATTTAGAGTCACTCTTTCTTTCTTAATTTTTGTCTTCTTAATTTTTTTCTTAATTTTTCCCTGTCCAGTGAAATCAGGGAAGTATAAAAATCCCCTACTACTACTGTATTGCTGTTGATCTCTCCCTTAAAGTCCTCTAGAAGTTTTTTTATATATTTAGGTGCTCCTATATTGGGTGCATATGTTTACCAGGGTTATATCCTCTTATTGGATTGAACCCTTTAGTATATGTAGTGACCCTTTTTCCTGTTGTGATGGCCTTAATTTTGAAGTCTACTTTGTCAAATATGAATATGGCTACTCCAGCTTTTTTTGTTGGTTGTTTCCATTTGCATGGAAAAAAAATTTTACATCCCTTTGCTGTCATCCTGTGTGAGTCCTTTGTTCTGAGTTGGGTCTCTTATAGACAGCATGTAATTGGGTCATGTCTTTGTAGCCATTCAACTACCCTATGTCTTTTGAATGGATCTTTTAATCCATATACATTTAAGGTTATTAATAGACTAGAGGCCCAGTGCACAAAAATTTGTGCACTCAGGGGGAAGAGGGGGTCCCTCAGCCCGGCCTGTGCCCTCTCGCAGTCTGGGACCCCTCGGGAGATAATGACCTGCTGGCTTAGGCCTGCTCCCGGGTGGCAGAGGGCAGGCCCAATCCCTAGGTGCAGCCCCTGGTCGGGCTCAGAACAGGGCCGATTGGGGAGTTGGGGTGCCGCCCCCATCATGCACAGAGCAGGGCGGATGGGGAGGTTGCGATGCCCCCCTCAGTCACGCTCAGGGTAGGGCCGATTGGGGGGTGTGGGCATCCCCCCCTGTCACACTCAAGGTAGGGTCGATGGGGAGGTTGCAGCGCCACCCCCTGTCACGCACAGAGCAGGGCCTATCAGGGGGTTGGGGCCCTGCCCCCTGTCACGCACAGAGCAGGGCCTATCAGTGGGTTGGGGCCCTGCCCCCTGTCACGCACAGAGCAGGGCCTATCAGTGGGTTGGGGCCCTGCCCCCTGTCACGCACAGAGCAGGGCCTATCAGTGGGTTGGGGCCCTGCCCCCTGTCACGCACAGAGCAGGGCCTATCAGTGGGTTGGGGCCCTGCCCCCTGTCACGCACAGAGCAGGGCCTATCAGTGGGTTGGGGCCCTGCCCCCTGTCACGCACAGAGCAGGGCCCATCAGGGGGGTGAGGAGCTCAACCCTGTCACGCACCGAGAAGGGCGGATCAGGGGGTTGGGGCACCACCCTCTATCACCCACAGAGCAGGGCCGATCAAGGGGTTGGGGCGCTGCCACTCTCATACACAGGGCAGGGCCGATGGGGAGGTTATGGCCCTACCCTGTCACAAACAGAGCATGGCCCATGGGGTTCGGGGGGTTGGGGCACCGCACCCTGTCACACACAGAGCAGGGCCAATCAGGGGGTTGGGGCACCGCACCCTGTCACACACACCTGTCACACACAGAGCCGCAGGGTGATCAGCGGGTTGGGGAGCTCCCCCCTATCAGACACAGAGAAGGGCTGATCGGGGGTTGGGGCGCCCTCCCCTGTCACAAACAGAGAAGGGTGGATAGGGAGGTTGTGGCCCAGCCCCCTGTCACACACAGAGCTGCAGGGCTATCAGGGGATT
>NW_006284014.1:459775-468180 GCF_000327345.1 Myotis davidii
GCTTAGAGTTGAAGCTCAGAGGACTGCAGTGGCATCCGGGGAACGTTGGTTTCCTCCGTCACTGAAGGAAGCAAGCCTCATGTTAGCTTCAAGCTGCCTGCCTGCCGGCCGCCATCTTGGCTGGCAGTTAATTTGCATATCTCGCTGATTAGCCAATGGGAAGTGTAGCAGATGTACGCTAATTACCATGTTTCTCTTTTATTAGATAGGATACTTAGTTATTGCTATTTTAATTCTGTATGCCTAGGTTTCTCTCACTTTTTCTTCTTCTGATTACAGCAGTCCCTTTAGCCTTTCTAGCCATGCTGGTTTGGTGGTAATAAACTCTTTTAGCTTTCTTTTGTCTGGGAAGCTCATTATTTCACCATCTATTTTGAATAATAGCCTTGCTGGATATAGTAATCTTGGTTTCAGATGCTTGCTTTCCATTACCTTGAGTACTTCATGCCATTCCCTTCTGGCCTGTGGAGTTTCTGATGAGAAATCAGTTGTCAGCCTGATGGGAGCTCCTTTGTCTGTAACAGTTTGTTTTTCTCTTGCTGCCTTTAAGATTCTGTCTTTGTCTTTAATTTTTGGCCTTTTAATTATGATGTGTCTGGGCATGGGCCTGTTTGGGTTCTTCTTGCTTGGAACTCTGTGCCTCCTTAACTTATATGACTTTTTCCTTTAACAGGTTAGGGAAGTTTTCTGCCATTATTTCTTCAAACACAACTCTGTCCTTTCCTCGCTTTCTTTTCCTTCTGACACTCCAATTATGCAAATATTGTTACATTTCATGTTTTCCTACAGCTCCCTTAAGCTGTCCCTGTTTTTTAATTCTTTTGTTGTTGTTGTTCTCTGTGTAATTTTTTTCTACCCTATCTTCTAATACACTGATCTGATCCTCGGCTTCCTCTAATCTGCTACGTATTCCTCCCAATGTCTTTTTTATTAGTGCTACATCATTCTGTGTTTCCGACTGGTCCTTTTTTCATCATTACTGTATCTTTTCTCATGTTGTTGAGCATGTTTGCCATTATTATTCTAAACTCTATAACAGATAAATGTCTTTTTTTTTCAATTTTAAAGGACTCAGTTTATTAACTGACCAGATTACAAAAATTACCATGGTAGATACCTTAATTCATTTTTCTAATAAGCCTATTGATCTTGTCTTCCCTGTTACCAGCATCGCCACCTTCTACAAAATGGGTGGTCTTTTCTTCATTCCACCTTGTGGAGAAGATAACTTGAAGGACCATAGAAAGTTGTTTACTTCTTTGAAGCGCTTTCCAACAGTATACATCTCATGAATCAGATCTTCCTTGCAGATGATGCCATATTTACCAGGAGATTGAGCAATCAATCTGTTAGAGCAATTCATTTTTTGTTGATTTTGCCATAACCATGCTTGTAAATCAATTCACTTACTGACTTAAGGTGTGCGTATTCCCATGCAATATATGGCTCCAGAATCCTCAGCATGTTAATCAAAGCCTTGTTGACCTTAACAAAGTTGCTGTTGAAGATCTGGCAAAGGCAAAGAAGCTGCAGCACTTTCCGGACCTTTGGGCTCACACCATTGATACCTCTGATCCTGATGACAAATGCCAATTTGGGTTTGGCAGGTACATAGAAGTGCCAGCTTTTCTTGCCATCTTAGCCATTGGAATCTAAGTTCTGTACATCTGCCTGTATTCTTTGTGATAGTGCTTAGCCTTTTCATAGATGAGCTTCCTTCTTGTCTTTCAAAGCATTTTTTGGGCAAACTTCTTTCTCAGGCACTTGATCTTTAGCTCTGCAAAATTCCTTCACTTTTTCTTGAGGGTTTCTGGCACAGCAGGAACCTTCTTCTTCCTCTTCTCTTCCGAACCCTCCATGGTTCCAGCTGGAAAAGAGTCAGATAAATTTCTTATCTCCATTTCATTTAGCTCTTCTGGAGAATTCTCTTATTCTTTCATTTGAAAGTTGTATTTTTGTCTCCCCATTTTGGCTGCCTGTTTGTGTCTATGTATTTAGTAGATCTGCTACGACTTCCAGACTTTAGTGCAGGACAATTTCAGACAGTTTCTGACTGGCCCTGAGTACCCTGTTTGAGGCTATCATTAACCCACAGCTTGTGGCTCCCTCTGCTGAGGTTGGATGCCTTTGGAAAGGACCAAGATGTACATCAGGGTCTCCTTTTCCTAACTCTGGGCCCAGAAGGAGATCAGGCAAAGACTCAAAGCCTCTAGAGATCTGCCTCTTTCTGCACTCTAATTGTTATCAGCTTTGATTGGCCTCAGGCCATTGACCACAGGGTGTAGTAAGAGGTCTTTCAACAGGGTGTGGCAATTGCCTTTCCTCCAGGCAAAACCACCTGGATAGCAAAAGTCCATTGGAGAAAGGTGTCCTCCACAGTGTGAGGGAAAGATTCAGCACAGGAAACTGGGTGGCTCCCCTCCAAACTCCAACTCTAGAATCCCAACCCTGGGCTCTCCTCACACAACTCCATTGCACTCTGCCCTCCCTCTGCCAGAGACCAAGGTGAGTGGCTGCACAGGAAATTTTGTTTGTTGGCTCTTTAAGAGAGTGCCTGCATTTTAGGTGCCTCTAGCTGGCAGACAGCAACCCTGTTGCTTTTCACAACCAGGTGTTATGTGGACACCTTTCTCATTTCTCATGCTCTGGGCTGGGGAGACCAGCTCGGGGTTTAGACCCCAGAGTTCTCAATAGGAACTCTCCACAGCTGAGATATCCCTCCCGATCTTCAGCTGCTTTCTGTGGGAGCCTGACCACCCCTTTCGCATCTCCAAACTTCCTTCTGGTCTCTATGGAGGTTTTTTTCCTTCCTTGGTTATCGGGGTTCTTTCCAGCTAGTCTTCTGTTGATTTTTCCAGGTGGTTTTTCTATATTTTAGTTGTATTTCTAGTTTGGTCCTGGGAGAGTGTCAGTGCAGCTCTGTTTACTCTGCCACCATTTTTAATCTCCTATTTTTTACTTGTTAATCTCTTCTCCTTTTTAATAAAACCCATCCCACCAACTTACCTCCCATCTGGACACTATAAGTTGGTTCTCTGTATCTATGAGTCTGTTTCTGTTTGTTTATTTTGTTGTTTTGAGCCCACATATAAGTGAAATCATGGCATTTGTCTTTCTCTATCTGATTTACCTTAGCACACTACCTTGTAGGTGAAGCCATGTTGTTGCAGATGGTAAGGTTTCATTCCTTTTTATGACCGAGTACTATTCTGTTGTATATATGTACTGTGTATTTTATCCGGTTGTCTATTGATGGGCACTTAGGTTGCTTCCGTATTTTGGCTATTATAAATAATGCTGCAGTGAACATAGGGATGCATATATCTTTTCTTTATTCTTTTTTCATTGAACTTATTTGGGTTAATCAAATTATATAGGTTTCAGGGGTACAGTTCTATAATACATAATCTGTATATTGTATTGTGTGTTCACCACCCCAAGCCAGGTTTCCTTTCAGGATCATTTATCCTCTTGTATCTTTTCATATTAGTGTTTTGGATTTCTTCAGATAAATATATCCAGAAGTAGAATTGTTGTGTTTTAAGGTAGTTCTAGTTTTAATTTTTTGAGGAACTTCCATACTATATTCCATAGTAGCAGCACCAATTTGCTTTCCCATCAATAGTGCCCAGGTGTTTAATTTTCTTCACATTCTGACCAACACTTGCTGTCTTTTTATGTATTGGCTAGAGGCCCAATGCTCAAATTCGTGCATGGGTGGGGGCCTGCTGGCCCAGGGGAGGGACCCTGGGAGGTTGTCCGGTCAGCCCACCAATCAGCAGGCCAGCCAGGTGGGGGGGAGGGGCCAGGGCAGGTTGGCTGTGGGAACATACTGACCACCAGGGGGCACCAGAGATCTGATTGTGGTTTTTAATTTTCATTTTTCTGATAATTAGTGACATTAGACATCTTTTCATATTTCTATTAGTTATCTGTATTTCCTCTGTGGATAAATGTATATTCAGGTTCTCTAATTAGATTGTTTCTATTTTTGGTGTTAAGTTCAAAGGATTCTTTATAAATTTTGGATATTAACCCTTATGGGATGTATCATTGGCAACAATTTTCTTCCAATCAGTAGATTGTCTTTTCATTTTCTTGCTAGTTTCCTTTGCTGTGTGCAAAAACTTAAATTGGATTTAGTTCTGTTTCCTTATATTTTTTTTGTTTTTCTTTCTCACTGACACGTATCCAAAAAGGTATTACTAAGAGCAATGCCAAAGAGTTTACTATCTATGTCTTCTAGGAGTTTTATGATTTTGGGTCTTACATTTAAGTTTTTACCATGCCATTTTTATTACTATAGCTTTGTAGTATAGTTTGTTTTCAGGTAACAGAAATTTGTTCTTTTTCAGTGTTGCTGTATTTTAGCATTATTTGTTCTAGTTCTGTGAAAAATGTCATTGGTAATTTGATAGATATGACATTGCACCTATCAACTGTTTGGGGTATTATGGACATTTTAATGATGTTAATCCTTCTATCCATGAGTTCAGTATATGCTTCCATTTATTTGTATCTTCTTCAGTTTCTTTCTTCAATGTCTTACAGGTGTTTTATCTTCTTGGTTAAATTTATTCCTAGGTATTTCATTTTTGTTATTGTTGCAACTGTAAGTAAGCCTATTTTCTTAATTTTACTTTCTCATAGTTTGTGAATATTAACTTTGCATTTTGCTACTTTACTGAATTCATTTATTAGTTCTAATAGTTCTTTAGTGACATGTTAAGGGTTCTCTATGTATCGTTTCACGTCATCTGCAAATAATGAAGTTTTACTTCTGCCTTTCTAATTTGGATGCCTTTTATTTATTGTACTTCTCTGATTACTGTAGCTAGGACTTCCAATAATGTGTTGGATAAGATTGTTGGAAGTGGACATCCTTCTCTTGTTCCTGACCTTAAGGGAAATGCTTTTAGTTTTTCCCTGTTGAGAATGATGTTAACTGTGGGTTTGCCACATAAAGCCTTTGCTATGTTCAGCTATGTTCCCTCTGTTCCCACTTTTCTGAAAGTTATTAATGATGCTGGCTTTTGTTGAATGCTTCTTCTGCATCTGTTGATATGACCATATGATTTTTGTCTTTCACTTTATTTATGTGGTATATCATATTAATTAATTTGTAGGTGTTATACCAACCTTGTATCCCAGGAATAAATCCCTCTTGCTAATGCTGTATGACCAAGTATTGCTGAATTCAATTGGCTAATATTTTTTTGAGAGGTTTTTTTGTTTTGTTTTGTGTTTTTTTGGAGAAGTTTTAATTTTCTTTTTTTGTTATGCCTGTGCTTGGCATAAAATGAGTTTGGGAGCCTTCCCATTTCTTGATTTTTTTTTTTTTAATAATTTGAGGATAATGCATGTTATTTCTTTTTTATTTTTTAACTAGAAGCCCATTGCACGAAGATTCGCACAGTAGGCCTTCTTTCCCCTGGCTACTGGCACCAGTTTCCCTCTGGCACCCAGGACCCAGGCCTTTGGTCCAGCCGCAGCGGAGAAGCCAAGCCTCTTTAGTCTTCAGTCTTCACTCCAGCTGGAGCCTTCAGTCTTTGCTCCGCATCTGCATATGCAAATTAACCACCATGTTTGTTGGGTTAATTTGCATAGTCACTCTGATTGGTTGGTGGGCATAGTGGAGTGACATCAATTTGCATGTTTCACTTTTATTAGTGTAGACTAGAAGCCTGTTGCAGGAGGATTCCTGCAAGAATAGGGCTTCCTCGGGCCAATCGCACCACCAAGCCCCACTGCCCAGGGCAGCAGACGGGGATCCCACCCGCCCAGGGCCGCACATGAGGGTCCTGGCTGGGAGTGGGGCTTAGGCGGCCCATTCGCACTGCCAAGCCCCACTGCCCAGGGCCGCACATAAGGTCCCGGCTTGGGCGGGGCTTAGGCAGCACATGGGGGCCCAGATAGCGGCTCGCACTGGCCCGCCCTGCCTGCATTATGCAAATTAGCTGTCATCTTTGTTGGTTAATTTGCATACCGCGCTGATTAGCCAATGGGAGGCATAGCGAAGGTATGGACAATTACCATGTTTGTCTGTTATTAGATAGGATTGCTTTTAGAGATGGAGGAAGGGAGAGGGAGAGAATAAGGGAGAGAGGGAGGAAGGGACAGAGAGAGAGAGGGGGAGAGAGATAGAGAGAAGAGAGAGAGAAAGATCAGTGTGAGAGAGATACATTGATAGGTTGCCTCCCACACCTGATGGGGGTTGGAACCTGCAACCTAGGTATGTGCCCTGACAAGGAATCGAACTCGTCATCTACAAATGCATGGAAGGACACTCCAACCAAATGGGCCACACCAGCCAGAGCTAGGTGTTAATTCTTTTTTACCTCTTTGGTAAAGTTCACCCATGAAGCTATCAGGTCCTGAACTTTTTTGGTTGTGAGGTTTTTTTTATTACTGATTTGATTTCAATAGTAGTTACTGGTCTGTTCAAATTTTCTGTTTCTTCTTGAGTTGGTCTTAGAAGATTATATGTTTAGGAATGTATCCATTTTTTCCAGATTGTGTAATTTTTAGCATGTAATTGTTCATAGTATTTTCTTATAATCCTTATAATTATTATAAATTCTTACAAGTTCTGTGGTGTCTTTTGTCACTTCTCTTTTATTCTGATTTTATTTATTTGGGTCCTCTCTTTTTTTTCTTAATGAATTTGATTAAAGGTTTATCAATTTTGTTTATCTTTCCAAAGAACCAGCTCTTGTTTTCTTTGAACTTTTGTATTGTGTTAGACTTTTTTATTTATTTCTGCTCTGAGCTTCTTTGTTTCCTTCCTTCTCCCTTTGGGCTTTGTTTATTGTCCCTTTCTTAGTACCTTTAGGTGTAAAGTTAGATTATGTATTTGAGATTTTTCCTATTTCTTGAGATAGGATTGTATTGATATGGCTTTCCCTCTTAGAACTCCTTTTGCTGTGTCCCATAGATTTGGGGTTATTGTGTTTGCATTTGCATTTTCTCAAGATATCTTTGTTGTTGTTCTTGCTAATTTTCACCTGAGGATATTTTTTCCGTGTTTTTTTGGAGAGAGTGAGAGGGATGGGGAGAGACGGAGAGAGAAACATCGATGTGAGAGCGACACATCGATTGGTTGCCTCCCTCATGTATCCACCAACCTGGGCTGGGGACTAAACGGTTGGGGGAGAAACATCAATGTGAAGAGACACATTAACTGGTTACCTCCTACACATGCCCTACCGGGGGTGGGGAGCAACCTGCAACTTAGGTACTTGCCTTTCACTGGAAATTGCCACGCAGTCTGACAAGGGCCAGGGCTTAAGATATATTTTGATTTTTTCTCTGATGCTATTGTTAACCCATCTATGTTAAGTAGCAGGTTAATTTAGTCTTTGTGAGTTTCTGTGTTATTCAGTCTTATTCTTATAATTGAGTTTAATACTGATGACTGGAACGGTGAACCGAGGTGTTTTTCCTGGGATCGTGTCTTGCTACACTGAAGAATGAGCTCTGCACACCAGAAGATTTAAGCAAAAGTGTGGAACATTTATTACACGCAGATTCAGACTCCCCACAAGGGGAGGGTGACCCAATAATGGGTTGTCTGTTAAAGCCTTGTAGTCCAGAAGTATATATTTGCTACAAGCCTGCTCTGTATCTACCTGTATCGTGACCTGATTGATTCCTTCAATTGTTTTTGCCAAACTACAGACCTGAATGTTCCTTGTTTTTATGTGTTCCTTCTCTGTTCCTATGCTGAACTTTCTGTTTCTATGCATTCATACACCTTGTGACTATAGGCCAGTGATGGCGAGCCTATGACACGCATGTCAGAGGTGACACGCAAACTCATTTTTTTGTTTGATTTTTCTTTTTTAAATGGCATTTAAATATATAAAATAAATGTCAAAATTATAAGTCTTTGTTTTACTATGGTTGCAAATATCAAAAAATTTCTATATGTGACACGGCACCAGAGTTAAGTTAGGGTTTTTCAAAATGCTGACATGCCGAGCTCAAAAGGTTCGCCATCACCGCTAGGCTCTCCCTTGTTTTCCCATGCCTCCCACTTTGAATTCAGAAACATGTTGTTATTTCTGCTTGGTTAGTTCCTGTGATTAGGCTGCTCAAACTGCCATGTCCGTCCCTGTCTATGTTTCACCTGCCTTTGTTTTCCACTGGACCCCTGCCCTATCTGCCTGGATGTCAATTAACCCTCTCAATACCATTGTGATCTACAGGATGCTTGATATGACTCCAATCTTCTTAAACTTATTGAAACTTGTTTTTAGTCTGACATGTAGTCTTACCTTGAAAAATAGGTATTTCAGAGAGGAAGGAAGAAGGAGAAAGAGATACAGGCATGGGCAAACTACGGCCCGCGGGCCGAATCTGGCCCGTTTGAAATGCATAAAACTAAAAAAAAAAAAAAGACCGTA
>NW_006284014.1:471156-472069 GCF_000327345.1 Myotis davidii
CCATCGTGGTCTGCGAACATGCTTTTTATGATTTCATTCTTCTTGAATTTGGGGATTCTTTGCTTGTGACCCAATATGTGGTCTATTTTTGAAGATGTCCCATGAGCACTTGAGAAGAACGTATATTTTGTGGCTTTGGTGTGAAGTGTTCTGAAGATGTCAATTAAGTCCACCTGATCTACTGAGTCATTTAGGATTGCTGTTTCTTTGCTGAGTTTTATCCAGTGATTTCAGTGGTGTATTAAAGTCCCCTACTGTGATTTTATTGTTGTTGATCTCACCCCTAATGTCTTCCAGGAGTTTTCTTATGTATGTGGGTGCTTCTGATTGGGTGCACATGTGTTTATCAGGGTTTTATCCTCTTGTTGTATTGATCCCTTTAGTATTATGAAGTGGCCTTCCTTATCTCTTGTGATGGCCTTCACTTTGAGGTCTATTTTGTCTGATATAAGTATTGCTACCCCAGCCTTTTTTTTTTTTTCATTTCCATTTGCCTGAAAGATATTTTTCCATCCCTTCACTCTCAGTCTGTGTGAGTCCCTTATTCTGAGGTGGAGCTCTTGTAGACAGCAAATATATGGGTCACGTTTTTTTATCCATTCAGCCACTCAATGTCTTTTGATTGGACCATTTAGTCCATTTACATTTAAGGTTATTATTGAAAGGTACTTGTTTATAGCCATTTCTTTTTTTGTGTGGCTGTTTTCTTTCTGAGCTTTTTCTTTTTTCTTTTTATACCAGACCCTTTAGCATTCCTTGCATTGCTGGCTTGGTGGTGATAAACTCCCTTAGCCTTTTTTTGTCTGTGAAGCTTCTTTTTTTCCCTTCAATTTTGAATGATAGCCTGGCTGGATAGAGTATACTTGGATTCAGTCCTTTGCTTTGCATCAGTTTGTAAATTTCCGTCCATTCT
>NW_006284014.1:472405-482821 GCF_000327345.1 Myotis davidii
CTTTTCTGGCCTGATGTGTTTCTGTTGAGAAATCATTTGATAATCTGATGGGGGATCCTTTGTAGGTAACTCTCTGTTTCTCTCTTGCAGCCTTTAAGATTCTCTCTTTGTCTTGTACATTTGCCATCGTTATTATGATTTGTCTTGGTGCTGGTCTTTTGGGGTTCATGTTGCCTGGGACTCTCTGTACTTGTGTAACTTTTTTATTCCCCATATCTGGGAATTTTTCTGACATTATTTCTTCAAATAGATTTTCTAATCCTTGCTGCTCTTCTTGTCCTTCTTGCAGCCCTATTATGCATATGTTACTTCGTTTCATGTTGTCCTGAAGCTCCCTTAGGCTTTCCTCCTGCTTTTTAATTTTATTCTCCAGTTGCTGTTCAGATTGAGCTTGTTCCTCTGCCTTATCTTCTAACTCACTAATTCAGTCCTCTGCTTCTTCTAGTCTGCTGTTGAAACTTTCCATGGTGTTTTTGATTGTAGCTATATCACTTTTCATTTCTTCCTGATTCTTGCATAGGTTGTTGATTTTCTCATCCATCCGGTGAATGAATTGTACAACCATTAGTCTGAATTCTTTTTCTGTCATGTTGCATGCTTCAATTTCATTAATTTCCTTTCTTGGCGACTTCTCATTGTCTTTCTTCTGGGTGTTGTGTTGTCTCTTCATTCTGATTATCTCCCGATGGTTCAAAGGTCGAGTTGCGTGGGCCTGGGCCGTGTGCAGTGGGAGCCTCCCACCACCCTAGTGTTACTGAAGAGCTCTGACACTGAGATGTGTGGTTGTTGTGGGTTGGTGGGAACCAGGCTCGCTCAGAGTCAGTGTTGTCAGTGCTCAATGTGGTTTCGTACGCGCCCTTAGAATCAGGGACCCTGCCTGCACCTTGCTGGAACAGAGACCCGCCTGAAGCGTGTTGAAAACCAGAGCCCCCTAGCGTGCGCCAGGAGTCAGAGTTCCCCAAGAATCTAGTATCAGATTCTCTGTTGCTTCACGCGACCTTGCCTTGAGAATCAGGGTCCCTGTGTGCCCTTGCACCAGGAATTGGAGTCACTGTCTCTTAGTATGAATGCACAGGGAATCAGGATCTCAGGCGCAGGTGATAAGAAACACAGTCAAGTCACTGGTGCTTGGTGCTGTCTCCTGCCCAGAGAATTGGGGTCCCTGGGCCTGTGCTACGGGGGACGAATTCCCGGTGTTCGTGAGATTGCTCCCAGCCCAGGGTTCCGAAGCCGCAGTGCGCATAGGATCAGTTCCTTGGGTTCACGCGTTTGCTCCCAGCCCAGGGCTCAGAAGCCTGCAGTGCGGGTAGGATCAGTTCCTGGGGTTTACGGGTTTGCTCCCAGCCCAGGGCCCCTGGAGCAGGCAGTGCGAGCAGGACCAGATCCTGGTGTTCATGCGATTGCTCCCAGCCCAGGGCTCCGAAGCCGGCAGTGTGTGTAGGACCAGTTCCCGGTGATCGCGGGATTGCTCCCAACCCAGGACTCCTCAACCCGGCCCTATGCGGGATCAGTTCCAAGGTGCTCGCGCATTTCCAGGCTAAAGTTCCTGGAGCGCTGAGGCCCTGGCAAGGGGTGGGTCTATCAGTTAGTTACTCTGCGTGCAGGGAGCGGGACTCCACCGCCTAAGACTGCCCGGTTTAGCAGCCCCTTAGAAGACCTGCAGAATCTAACTGTCCCTAGCTCATACACACACACCACACACATCCACACACTCCTCTATCACTTCCTTGCGCTCTCACACTCTCTCCCTCCCTACCTTCCTGCTGGTTGCCATTTTCTCCTCCTATTCTCAAGACCGTACCCTTTTATGTAATGATGTTTACTTTGAATTTATATTAGTTCACACAAACACTCCATAAATGCTTTTGTTCCGGCCCTCCGGTCCATTTAAAAACCCATTGTGGCCCTCGAGTCAAAAAGTTTGCCCACCCCTGGATTAGAAACATCAATGATGAGAGAGAATCATTGATCGGCTGCCTCCTGCATGCCCCACACTGGGGATCGAGCCCAAAGCGGTTATGTGCCTTGACCAGGAATCAAACTGTGACCACCTGGCTCAACCACTGAACCACACCGGCCAGGCTGTATTCTTTTTTATTATTTTTTTTTAATTTTATTGATTTCAGAAAGGAAGGGAGAGAGAGCTAGAAACATCAATAATGAGAGAGAACCGTTGACCCGCTGCCTCCTGCACCCCGCCGCTGGGGATTGAGCCTTTGCAACCCTGGCATGTGCCCTTGACCAGAATCAAACCTGGAACCCTTCAGTCCACAAGCCCATGCTCTATCCATGGAGCCAAACCAGCTAGGGCCAGGCTGTATTCTTGATATGAATGTATATTATGCTGCTTTGGGGTAAAATGCTCTAAAAATATCGATTAAAACCATGTGGTCTAATGTGTCATTTAAAGCCATTGTTTCTTATTATTTTTCTGTCTGAATGATCTGTCCATTGATGTCAATGGTGTTACAGTCCCATATAATAACTATTATTGTTGATTTCTCCTTTTCTTTTTTTTGTCTTGGAGAGTTATACAATTAAAATGTATTTTATTCTGTGTTGCAAGTAGGATTCTGAAACATTCTTGGAAAGTTAATGACCTGGAGAAGAGAGTGAAAGCGTGACTTCCATAAGCCTATAGATCTAACTTCCCAGGAAAATATGGGGTACAGGAGCAAGTTAAATAGCACCGTGAGGAAGCAGTTGATCAAATCAAGAATGTGGGACATTCCATAGGACATTTGGCCTGGTTTCTTTCAAAATTCAGTATCATGGAAAAGAATAAAAGGTCAGGGATCTGCTTTCGATTAAAAGAAAATGATGAGAATGCAATGGATGAGCCATATTGGAACCAGATTTGAGGGGAAATATTATTAAAGCATTTTAGGGACAGTTAGAAAAATTTGAATATGGACTAATTCAATGAGATTAATGTTGTAGGCAGCGTGAACAATACCAAGTATTGCAAACCTGGATTCAGCAACCCTTGGTACTTGGGTTCTGGCTAGGAAAGAATTCAGAGCAAGACCCAAACTGTAAGAGAACACTTATTTTGTAAATCACAGAGGTAGAAGAAATAATTCCTAGAAGAGATGGGTTTAGGGAACAAGTTATGAAGGTAAAGAAAGGGCCCTTGGAGCTTGGGAGTGAGGAAGCTAATGGTAAAGTGCCTGGGAAGCTAAAAGGTAGATGGGAAAAGGGAGCGGGGAGGGAAAGACATGGGCATTATCCCTGGAGGGAAAATTCTGATTTCTCCCTTTTTACTGGCGAAACAAGATCTCAGTTCCTGTCTTCTTGAAGGAAAGATTTAAATTAAGACACAAAGTGTAGAAAAGCAAGCAAGAATTTACTGACAGAAGAATCAACAGGAGAGCCTAGGCTGGACTGCTTTGGCTCACTGGGAAGTCAGAGCTGAGAGGGCCTTGGAGACAGGTTCAGGGATTTAGCCCAAGATGAGCTGTCACTGCCCATTGTTCTACTGGTTGCAAGTTTGGTGGAGTCCCTTGGAGTTGAGATAGGTACCTATAGAAGGAAGATCAGGGGTGTTGGGGTGCGGGGAGGGGTAATGGCATTGGCATGCTCCCTGGAGGAAGAGTGCACTGTGACCTCAGGGATTTTAAATGCTGGGTGTTTAGGGGAGGATGATCAATAGAATATTCATCAGCTTTATGCTGATGTACCAGTTAGATTTATTCTCTTAATTTGTCTTGTCCTTGGATGTGATTGGCAAATGCTACTAATTGGATTTCTGTTAACTATCTCCCTGAGTAAGATTTAAGCTATTTACCCTCTCGTTGGATAGGAGAGTGCAAACCATTTACTCTTAAGTGTCCTTGGTTTAGGAAAAATAGGATTTACTAGATGGCTGCAAACTGTTATTTAACTATCTGTCTTAGTTTTCCTATTCTGCTTATCCTGGAATTTCCCTAGCTTCTTACTATACTATAATACCTTTATGTTCATCAATATTTGCTTTATAAATTTTGGTGCTCCTAGTTTGGGTAATATTTACCAGTGTAATATGCTCTAGTTGGATTGATCCTTGTATCATTATATAGTGTCCATCTTTGTCTCTTGTTATAGTTTTGTTTTCAAGTCTGTTTTGTCTGATAGAAGTATTGCTACCTCAACGTGTGTGTGTGTGTCTGTGTGTGTTTTCATTTCCACTTGCTTGAAATATCTTTTTCTATACCTTTACTTTCAGCCTCTTGTAGGCAGCATATGAATGAGTCTTATTTTCTTATCTATTCAGCCATCCTGTGTCTTTTGATTTCAGTACTTAATCCATTTATGTTTAAAATGATTATTGACGGGTATGTAGTTATTGTCATCATATTTGTTCTTTTTTCTCTCTCTCTTTCTTAAAGAAGTCCCTTTAACATTTTTTTAAAAATATATTTTATTGATTTTTTACAGAGAGGAAGGGAGAGGGATAGAGAGCCAGAAACATTGATGAGAGAGAAACATTGATCAGCTGCCTCCTGCACACCTCCCACTGGGGATGTGCCCGCAACCAAGGAACATGCCCTTGACCGGAATCGAACCTGGGACCTTTCAGTCCACAGACCAATGCTCTATCCACTGAGCCAAACCAGCCAGGTTGTAATACTGGTTCTGTGGTGATGAACTCCTTTAGCTTTTTTCTTGCCTAGGAAGCTCTTTATTTCTCCATAAATTCTAAATTATAGCCTTGCTGGTTAGAATAGTCATGGTTGTAAGTTCTTGCTTTTCATCAGTGAATATTTCTGCCAATCCCTTTTGGCCTGGAAGTTATCTATTGAGAAATGAGCTGACAATTTTATGGGACCCCACTTGCAGCCTGCCAGGGTCTGCAAACCTTGGACAGTTTTTAAGAAAGTTTGTAGTGTGGGTGCTAGTTGGGTGGGTAAGTGGGTGGGTGGTCCTCAGAGAGTCACCAGGGTGAGGGGAGTGGTAGTCATCAGGTTAATACACATTTAAATTTTGCCCCTGCGTTCACCTGCAGGCTATGGGTGGGGAGGACTCAACACTGAGACAATGGTGGTACTTACCCCAAAGCACACAATTCAATTTTCTGGAATGTCTCCGTCCCCTTTAGTGCTGTCCCTTCTTGGAGCTTAGGTGAGTGTTTGCGAGGGAGTGTGTCTGTGTGCCATCCTTTAAGAGGAACTCCTGGGACTCCAGCTGCCCTCTGTCTCATTGAAGCACTACTTTGTTCATTTACACAGCCAGAAGTTAGGGGGATTTACATCTCTTTCCAGCACTGGGGAGCACAGAGTGGGCCTGGGACACACCACTCCTCAGGGGGACCTCTGCAGCAGAAATATCCCTCCTGATTCTCAACCACTACATGTGGGTGTAGGATCAGCCTGTTTTGCATCTTTGCCCCTCATATTGATTTCAGCTTGGTTTCTTTATATTCTTAGTATTAGGACTGGTAAGTAAAATGATTTTTAAAGCTTCATTTATTGACATTTGCAGATTCACTAAACTTTCATAGCTATTCTCAGGTCAATGACATTTTGAGCTCTTAAGAGTTTATAATGTCTGCTGCTGGGTCTGAATAAATACTTTGCTGAATTTCATAAACTTCTGGTTGTGACTGCAGGCTTTTTCTTCAGGTTTTTAAAATGTAGATCACTGACTCTAGAGCTAGTGAAAGAGTAGGAGGAATTTTTAAGTTCTTTCTATAGTACTGCAGCAGTGTACAAACATGGTATATTATGGTTATAGAGGGAGTGAGGAGACTTAAGTACAAGGCACTCTACCATATATATAGAAACAGTCTTCTCAAACTAATTGCCATTTGCATACTATATTAAATAAACATAAAGGAGTAGGGAGAAAAAGACATAATGGAGTGGTTTTATGTTTATTCCTAAAAAGGGGAAAGAGTAGCCTTGTTGTTTTGTTTTGTTTTGTTTTGTTTTGTTTGCCAGAAAGACCATGTAAGCTGTTAGCCATTTATTTCCTAGCAAAGCAAACTACTTTCAAATTCTAACTGGCAGATTTCTTCTCCCTGGTGTTTAAAATCTTTCTCTAACAATACATGCTACTGAGGATAATGTATAGATCCAAGAAAGGCTTTGCTCAACTGTATCTTTGTAGTCTCCTATTTGTTTAACAGTTTTGTCTAACAGCAGTATCATTGGTAAAGAGTAGAGTAGATATAGATATATTGTTTATAATTTTTCCCTGCTATATCTGTATCACCATTGGTAGTTTTATTTCTTTTGCAGAGTTTAATGTTTACTTAAGCAAAGTCTTTTTTAATATTTTTTATTGATTTTTAGGGAGAGAAAGAGAGAGAGAAATATTGATGTGCAAATGAAACATCGATCGGCTGCCTCCCACACACCCCTTCCCAGAGATTAAGCCCACAACCTAACTGGGAATCGAACCGGCAACCCTTCAGTACAAGGATGATGCCCAACCAACTGAGCCACACCACCCAAGGCATGATAAGTATTTCTTATTACACTAGAAATTATAACTCAGCTTTTCTTTGTAGATTAATGACTGTCATGTAATAAAATAATCCTGGTGCATAGGATTGGAATTAATATCTGTTTGCATCACCTACCTTAGAGTGCTGCCCTGTAGATTAATATTGTCACTCCAAGGGGGCTAGGCAGAAGATTAAGGATGAATTGGTACAATGGCATCCTTATTATTAAAAAATAAAAAATGCCTCGCCTGTAGTGAAACAGCAATTATTTTTATATTTTAAGGACATTATCCTGTTAGTTAACAGTTGGTCATCATCCAATAGCAGTACAAACATTTGAAATTCAGAACACTATATTTCAAGCAGAATAAGTGGATTTAAGTTTAGTAGTGCATCATTTTGTGAACATTTCAGAAAGCACATTATAGTATAACTAGGGGCCCGGTGCACAAAATTCGTGCACTGGGTGGGGGTGAGGGGGAGTGTCCCTCAGCCCAGCCTGCCCCCTCTCACATACTGGGAGCCCTCAGGCATTGACCCCCATCAATCTCCAATCGCAGGATCGGCCCCTTGCCCAGGCCTGACGCCTCTGGCAGAGGCATCAGGCTTGGGCAGGGACCCTCTCAGCTCTGACTGCGGATAGCAACTGGGTGCCCATGAATGCAAATTAACCACAATCTTTGTTGGTGTTTAATTTGCATATCACGCTGATTAGCCAATGGGAGGCATAGGAAGGTATCGAAAATTATCCTGTTCGTCTATTATTAGATAGGATGTCCCAGGTATAACTGTGTTCAGGAGCAGGAAGGAGCCTAGAGTGGGTCTGCCTCAGCTTGGTCAGTAGTGTTTGAGTTTTTATGTCATGTTAGAAAAGATTTCACAACACGAGTTCAGAAGATTTTGACGGCACATTAATTGAACCTGGGGATAATGAAAAAATGTAGGCCTTATGATAGAACAAGAAACAGCAGAGAGACTAGGTGTGGCTCCTTTAACTCTCTAGAAACATAGTGGGAGATAAATGACTCCCTGCATTGTGCCTACATATGCAAATTAACCGCCATTTTGTTGTCAGTTAACTGCCATCTGAGTTGGCAGTTAATTTGCATATAGCCCTGATTAGCCAATGAAAAGGGTATCGTAGTACGCCAATTACCATTTTTCTCTTTTATTATATAGGATGAGTATGAGAGCATTTTTCCTCCTCAATACTTTAATTCTTAATTAAGTTATCAGGGTATTGTCGTTTTTTCAAACTATGCCCTCTTAGAGGATAGGGAAGGCATGTGTTTAACCTGGTGTTCTTAACTCTTAGCAAGCCTTCATGTTTATTATTTCAGTACTTAATAAATACACATAATAAAAAATGAATTGTAGGTGTAGTTCTTAACTTACTTTGCTATAATCTGTACTAGTCTGCTCCACACTTTGCTCTCATTGTTTTTTAAGCAAATCACATCACCCAAAACTTATAACCTACCATAGTCCTGAGATGTTGTGGGAGCCTGAAAAGAAGATAGAAATTTAACTGGCATCATGGGATCTCAGTTGGTTTAGCAATTTCTCCTACCTGACTTGGTAATACATGTATAATAATACTAAATAGCATCCTCTCTCAAGAGGTTTTGGAGTTGATTGCAACTGAAATTTATTTCAGAAAAGAAAATAGATACTATAATTAAAAGTGTTATGGGAGAGACTAAAAATTACTGTATATGATAATCTGTTAATTTGAAGACCTAAATTATGTATTTAAATATAATACTATGAAAAATAATTTTCCTAGTTGGAAAATTAATAGTAAACTCCATCATAAGTAATTATGTATTTTGAACACTAATCTTAGGCTATTCATTAACTTTTATCTCTCTCTTTTTTTCTTTTTTAACAAACAAAGGTTTATTTTCTCATGTAAACAAGGGATCTAAAAGCAGTAGCATTTGCTCAACTGCTCGGTGAGGTCAGGAGCCAACAGCCTGGTCTTCCCCTCAGGGTTGCAACATGGCTGCTGCAGGTCCTTTGCAACCACATCGAGGCAGGAAGGAAGGAGAACGAGGTGCACAAGCCACAGGGGTCTGTTTTCACAGGCAAGGACAAAGTTTCCCAGAGACCACTTCCACTTAATTCTCACTTGCTATCACTGTAATTCCTTTCCCTAAAGGGAAAGTGGGAAAGAAAGGATTTTAGCTTTTTCCAGACGTTATCATGCAAGGCAGGCAGAATTGCTGGAGTTCTTTTTTTTTTAATCTCTTTTCTTAATAATTGTCTTTATTTCCTGACATAAGATATAACTAGAGAAAGAAGGTAAGGGCTGCATTTTTTTTACTGAATAATTATCAACTCTATATAACACTCTTATTAACAAGCCAGCTGAATCTTACTCCCTAAATGTATAAATTTGTAAGATGCTTCATATGAGAACATAGAGGGTACCAAAGATATGAATTTATTGTATAGAAGATTTAGTTGTGCGTGCTAATATACAGGGCGAGGCAGAGGTAGCTTTACAGTTTTTCGTATGGGAATTAACACAATAATAAATAGTAATATAAGAATAAGGTCTGTGTTTCATGTACTCGACTATAAACCTACTTTTGTCCAACCCTATATTGTTTTTAATTTAAATATTTTGTGTTCTGTGTCATTTAAAGATGTCAAGATTCCTTTTCCTGATACCAAAACTGTTTTAAATATCGTCATTCACTATTATGGGACCAAGTGTGTGTGTGTGTGTGTGTTTAAAGAGACATGTAGCTGAGTCTCCCTGCCCTCACCTTTATTTCATTTCATTTGTTTACTAGAGGCCCGGTGCACGAATTCGTGCACCAGTGGGGACCCTCGGGCTGGCCTGCGTGATCGGGCCGAAACAGGCTCTCTGGCATTCTCTGGGGGGTCTGGGATTGTGAGAGGCCACAGGCGAGGCTGAGGGACCACACCAGTGCACAATCAGGTCGGGGAGAGATCTGGGAGGTTGGCCAGCCGGGGAGGGACCGTGGAAGGGCTCCAGGACATGTCCAGCCCATCTTGCTCAGTCCTGACTGGCCAGACCCCAGCAGCAAGCTAACCTACTGGTTGGAGCATCTGCCCCTGGTGGTCAGTGCACATCGTATTGAGCGGTTGAGCAGCCTTAGTATATCATTAGCATATTACTTTTTCATTGGTTGAATGGCTGAGCAGACACTTAGCATATTAGGCTTTTATTATATAAGATTTTTAAATATGTTTTTATTGCTTTGAGAGAGAGAGAGGAAGGTAGAGAGAGAAACATCCGTGGGAAAGAAATACATCTAAAAGCTTGCCTTCTGCACCTCCCTACCCACAACACTAAGGATTGAACCTGCAATGCAGGCATAATTCCTGACTACAATCGAATCAGCAAACTTCTGGTGTATGGAACAACACTCATGCAACTGAGCCACACCAGTCAGGGCATGGGACCAAGTTTTGTTTGTTTATTCTACGATAAAATAATGTATCCTTGTTGTAAAACATTTAAACTTTAAACATTCAGAACAAGCATAACATCTATGCTTCAATACCGAATGTAAAAAAAGTAAAAGTAGCCTGGCTGGTGTTCTTCAGTGATAGAGCATCAACCTATGATCCAGGAGGTCATGGTTTGATTCCTATTAAAGGCACATGCCCAGGTTGCAGGTTCGATCCCCACTGATTCTCTGTCATCACTGATGTTTCTGTCTCTCTCCCTTTCTCTCTAAAATCAATACAAACATTTTTTTTAAAAAGCAATGTAAAAAATATCCTCAAGTTAGGATTAACAACAAAAAAGACATTTAAACCGATAATTCTTTTTTTTATTAAATCTGTATTGTTCAGATTATAATATTTGTTCCTCTTTTTTCCCCCATAGCTCCCCTCCACCCAGTTCCCACCCAACTCTGGCCTTATCCACCCCCCCACCCCATGTCCTCATCCATAGGTGTACGATTTTTGTCCAGTCTCTTCCCGCACCCCCCACACCCCCCACCCCC
>NW_006284014.1:483410-485996 GCF_000327345.1 Myotis davidii
TTTTCATATTTCATGAGGGTCTCATTAAATTTCTTGAGGATCTCATTAAGTTTATCAGCGGCTTCTAGACAGTTCTTGAGAGACCTTTAAAGTGTGGTTCTGAACTCAATATCCTCCATTGACAGTTTTGTCCTGTTTCTTTGTCTCCGCAATTTTTATGCTTTCTTGGTGCACCCCCTAGTGGTCTTTGTGCACAGTCTTGTTGTAGTTAAGCCTTGATTGTTGTAGTTAATACTAGGGAGATTTGACCTCCAGGCCAACTGGCTGTAAAAACCAATAATTCTTAAATTGTGATACTAAATTAGGTAATGTTAAACTTTCATTGGTTTATACACATTTTTTAAAAATATATTTTATTCATTTTTTACAGAGAGGAAGGGAGAGGGATAGAGAGTTAGAAACATCGATGAGAGAGAAACATCGATTAGCTGCTTCCTGCACACCCCTTACTGGGGATGTGCCCACAACTAAGGTACATGCCCTTTTGCGGAATCGAACCCAGGACCCTTCTGTCCACAGGCCAACACTCTATCCACTGAGCCAAACCAGTCAGGGCGGTTTATACACATTTTTAAAAATTAAGTAAATAGGTAGTACTATTTCACTTATAAGTTAATTTTTAAACTTTCAACATTAGCTGTAAATAAGTAGATAGTCATGATAATACTAAATCCCTGAAATTTACTATTACTATGTTAACAAAACCACTGCAGAACCTCAGAGGCTTTTTTTTCTCATTTATGCTATTGTCCAAAGTATTTTTGGTCTTAGGCAACTAGGCTAACAGAATCCATTGTAATATGTACATTTATAATCCCTATAATATGGGGAGTGGAGCATGGAAAATTGCTTATGGACTCTTAAACTTCCTACCCAGAAGTATTATATACCACTGAGTTGACCCTGTGAGTTCCATAGGCCTTGCCTAATTTCATTGTTCATGAGGCAGTATCTTACGGTGTTCTTGACAAAACTAAAAATATTTGTGAATAGCCATAATAAATATCACAGCTAACTTGGACAAGTTACCTAACCTCTCTGTGGGATCACGTTGTTCACTGTAAAATAGAGCTCCTACCCTAGCTGGTTTGGCTCAGTGGATAGAGCATCAGCCTGTGGACTGAAGGGTCCCAGGTTCGATTCTGGTCAGGGGCATATGCCTGAGCTGTGGGCTCGATCCCCAGTGGGGGGCAGGTAGGAGGCAGGCAATTAATGATTCTCTCTCATTGATGTTTCTATCTCTCTCTCCCTCTCCCTTCCTCTCTGAAATCAATAAAAATATTTTAAAATAAAAAATAAAAGAAATAAATAAATTAAATAAAATAGAGCTCCTAATGATTAGATCTACCTCATGGTAGTTGTGAGGATTAAATGGGATAACATGTTAAACTCTTAGAATAATGCTTTAGTAAGTACTCAATACAATTTTGCTGCTATTACTGCTACCATTATTTTTAGGCTCTCATATGATAGACATCACACTTCCTGCTTTTCATGGATTAATTCTTAAATAATTCCTAAAGTAGGTACTATTACTATTCTCATTTACAGATGAGAAAACTTAGGTTCAGAGATATTAACTAACTTTCCCAGATTCCACAGCTGAAAAATGAAAGGTAGGATTTGAATTCAGAAAGTCTGATTTCAGAACCTTCAGTATTAACTATGACTCCCTTCCAGATAGCAAATAAATACTGACAGAAGAATTCTGAAATGTATATTGTGTATACTATGGTTAGATAACTCTGTGGTGTGTGTATATGTACATATATATTCATGGTTATGACTTTTTAATATATATACTAGAGGCCGAGCACCTGAAATTGCGTGAGACCCAGACCCCCACTGCCCCCTGGGACCCAGACCCATGCTGCACCTTGGGACCCAGACCTCCACTGTGCTGGTGGGCCCCAGACCCACTGCTTTGTGAGACCCATCAGTGCACCTCCTGGTGAACATTCGTTTGGTCGTTCTGGCGTTACGGCAACTGGCCTTTTATAATATTCACTAGAGGCCCGGTGCAAAAAATTTGTGCACTTGGGGGGGAGGGGGGGTCCCTCAGCTTGGCCTGTGCCCTCTCGCAGTCTGGCACCCCTCGGGAGATAACGCCCTGCTGGCTTAGGCCTGCTCCCGGGTGGCAGAGGGCAGGCCCAATCCCTAGGTACAGCCCCTGGTCGGGCTCAGAGCAGGGTCGATTGGGGAGTTTGGGCGCCGCCCACTGTCACACTCAAGGCAGGGTCGATGGGGAGGTTGCGGCGCCACCCCCTATCACGCTCAGGGTAGGGCCAATCCGGGGGTTGGGGTGCTGCTCCCGTGTCACTCACAGAGCAGGGCCCATCACGGGGGTTGGGGCTCTGTACCCTGTCACGCACAGAGCAGGGCCAATCAGGGGGTGGGGCAACGCCCTCTATCACCCACAGAGCAGGGCCAATCAGGGGGTTGGGGCGCTGCCACTGTCACACTCAGGGCAGGGCCGATGGGGAGGTTATGGATCTACCCTGTCACACACAGAGCAGGGCTGATCAGGGGGTTGGGGCGCCGCACCCTGTCACACACAGAGCCGCAGGGCGATCAGGGGGTTGGGGG
>NW_006284014.1:486930-491090 GCF_000327345.1 Myotis davidii
TTCAGAAGAGAGAGGAAAATAGAGATAGAAACATCAATAATGAGAGAGAATCACTGATTGGCTGCCACCTGCATGCCCCACACTGGGGATCGAGCCCGCAAACCAGGCATGTGCCCCGCCTGGGAGTTGAACCATGACCTCCTGGCTCATAGGTCAACGCTAAACCACTGAGCCATGCCAGCTGGCTTGGTTATGGCTTTTTTATTGAATTTTTAAAATATTTCTATTATCTGCTAGTTTCTAGTTTGTATCGTTTTAAATAAAAATATATTTCTATTGATTTCAGAAAGGAAGGGAGAGGGAGATAGAAACATTAATAATGGAAGACTCATTACTCAGTTGCTTCCTGCATGTCCCCCACCAGGGGTCAAGCCCACAACCCCGGCATGTGCCCTGACCAGAAAAGAACCATGACATCCTGGTTCACAGGTCAATGCTCCACCACTGAGCCACACCGGTCGGACTCTAGTTCATATCATTTAATTAAATGTACTATTTCATGGTGTTCTGTCATGGTCTGACACTTAGAGTTGATTTTGTCCTTCATTAACAGATGAAGAAACTTGGGCCAGAGTGGTTACTGATGACAGAAAACATACCTAGTTGTTGACTTAGTCTGAACTATGAATCATACTTCCTGACTTCAGTTCAGAGCTCTTTCTACTGTCAGATTACTTCCCTGTAGTTTATAGCATGTAATCTATATATATAAAAGCCTAAGCGACCAGACGACTATTCGACCATGGGGGTTCCTCAGCCTGGCCTGCGGGGATCTGGCTGAAATCAGGAGTCCGGCATTCCCCCGAGGGGTTCCGGATTGCAAGAGGGCACAGGCCAGGCCCAGATCCTCCACCGGTGCAATCCATGCACCAGGCCTCTAGTCCTTTATAACAAAACTGGATGTAGTTCCTTTTTTCCCCCAAAATTTTGAGTGAATCTGTTGTAGAAAACTATAATTGTGCTCTTTTCCTCGTACCTCTCTTTTGGTTCATATTGAAGTTACCAATTTTGTCTTTTAAATATGCTGATGTTACTAAATGCCCATAGCCAAATTAGATATTTGGAGAGACTTTGTAATAAGACAGAGAAGATGCTTCTGTGGAAATGCATTGTAATAAGGGTTGTTTTTTTACCTAAGCCAGACTTGACATCAAATTTCTGAAGGGAGAGACATATCAAGTATATTACATTTGAGATAAATCTCAATATATTTTAGCAAAATGACAACCTATTTATAAAAAAGCTTGATACTATTCCTGACATAAGAATGTACATTTATCAACATTAAGTGTATTTTAATTTTCAGAATTAAACCTCTTAAGGAAATGCCTGCCAATTTATATTAAACTCATAGTCATGGTCTGTTTTTCCACAATGAAATGGACTTTTTATATGATATCTAAAGGCCCATTGCATGAAATTCGAGGACGGAGGGGGGTTCCCTTAGCCCAGCCTGCACCCTCTCCAATTGGGGACCCTTTGGGGGATGTCTGATTGCCGGTTTAGGCCCAATCCCACAGGGACATCCCTCTCACAATCTGGGACCACTGGCTCCTAACTGCTCACCTGCCTGCCTGCCTGATCGCCCCTAACTGCCTCTGCCTGCCTGCCTGATCACCCCTAACTGCCCTCTCCTGCCAGCCTGGTTTCCCTTAACTGCCTCTGCCTGCTTGCCTGCCTGCCTGATCACCCCTAACTGCCCTCCCCTGCTGGCCTGGTTGCCCCCAACTACACTCCCCTGCCAGCCTGATCTTGCCCCCAATGGTCCTCCCCTCCTGGCCTAATCTCACCCCCAAATGCCTTCCCCTGCAGGCCTGATCTTGCCCCCAACAAAAACCCTAACTTAACTCTGGTGCCATGTCACATATAGAAATGTTTTGATATTTGCAACCATAGTAAAACAAAGGCTTATATTTTTGATATTTACTTTATATATTTAAATGCCATTTAACAAAGAAAATACAACCAAAAAAATGAGTTCGCATATCATAGGTTCGCCATCACTGTCCTAGGCAGCCATTGGCTCCCCCACATTTGGTTCTGATTAGTCAATGTCTATTCCAGTTAGCGTCAGAAGCTCCGCCCCCTAGGTAGCCATTGGTTCTGCACAGCACCTAAATTTGATTCTCATTCGTTGGTTCCTATGCCAGTCAGTGTCAAAAGCTCCACCTCCTAGACAGCCATTGGTCCTTCATAGCACCCACATTTGGTTTTCATTGGTTGGTTCCTATGCCAGTCAACATTTCCGGGCCCATCTTTGGGCCTGATCAGAGAGGTGGGGCTGAACAGCAGCTCCATGGAAGCCAGGAGAGAAAAAAAGGCCTGGCTGTTGGTGAAGCCAGGAAAGGAAGAGGGAGGGAGGGAGAGAGAGGCAAGGACTGATCAACAGCTGCCACCTGCCTCTCTCTCTCTGGGTCTCTGCCCCCTGGGCAGTTAGTGCTGGGTCATCACAGCAACCCAGCGCTAACTGAAGGACTTCCGGTTGGTCAGCCTTTGGTTGTGATCGGTCATCACAACCCTAATATATAAAACTTGCTTTATATATTAGGATTGCAATGTGTTGTCATGTAATTGAGTTAACCGCATATTTCTAGCTAATAATAAAAATTTCTTATTTTGCTGCTATATAATAAAGAAAAGGAATAGGAAGTCATAACAGTTCTTTTTCTCTCAGTATCAAAATTTGTGGTTTATCTGTTAGGAAGATGAACTATGTTACATGGTATTGCACTCATAGGAAATATATAATTGTTTTGACAGTACATGATACTTTCCCCAGGTCTCCTATAGTTTCAAATGTTCATTTTTTTGTGTTAAAATAAATGTTTTTTTATAAAATTGAATGCAGAATTTAAATTCACTTTTTAATATAAAATACAGAGTTTTTAAGTGCCCCTATACTCTTCCTGCTAGATGTGTTTACTATTCCTTGCCCTGTAGGGATAATTCTCAGTTGAGAGAGAGAGAGAGGAAGAGAGAGACAGAGAGAGAGAGAGAGAGAGAGAATATATCACTAGAAATTATCTCTAATAGGCTCCTTTCAGCGATAATATAGAAACTCCTCTAAGAGAAGGGAGTAAGGAAAGTCTGGTCAGTAGGAATTTTTGCTGTGTGTTAAAATAAATTTTAAATAAAAGAAAGTATATTCATATATTGCGTTTGAAATTAAAATTTAAGTTTAGACTAACTGGTGTGGTTCAGTGGTTAATTATTGACCCATGAACCAAGAGGTCACTGGATTGGTCAGGGCACATGCCCAGGTTGCAGGCTCGATCCCTAGCAGGGGATGTGCAGGAGGCAGCCAATCAATGTTTCTCATTGATGTTTCTCTCTCTCTCTGTCCCTCTCTCTTCCTCTCTATTTCTAAAATCAATAAAAACATATTTTTAAATTAAGTTTTTAAAAGTCTATGATTCTTTTTTATATTTTAAAAATTAAGTTTTTTTGTGTGTGTTTTTTTTGTTTTTTTAATATATTTTTTATTGATTTCCTACCTTGTCTTCTAGCTCACTGGTATGGTCTTCAGCTTCTTCTAGTCTACTGTTGATGCTTTCTATTGTGTTTATTATGGCAGCTACGTCATTCTTCATTTCGTCTTGGTAATTCTTCATATCTGCTTGATTCTTACACACGTTGTTGACTTTGTCTTCCATCCCATTCAGTTTCCTTATGACCATTGTTCTAAATTCTTTCTCTGACAAATTGCTTGCCTTCATTCCATTTACTTCTTTTTCTGGTGATTCATTCTTTTCTTTCATATGTGCGCTGTTTCTTTGTCTTTCCATTTTTCCTCCTTTCAGGGTGTCTGGTTATGTGGCTCACTTGCTACCAAGTTGACCAAAAGGCAAAAAATGCAACTTGACAAGACATCACACAGAGGGAACAAAACACAAATGTATTCACAACACCAATCAACCCAAATACAAGAGGAAAGAGAATTAGAGAAGAGAAAAGACAAAAAAATAATATTAAGAAAAGGAAAACAGGTAATAGAGAAGAGAAAAAGAAAAAAGAACTGGAAAAATATATGTACATGGGGAGAAAACTTCACAAAACCAACAAATAAATCAAAAAGTTAAAACAAATCACCAAAAAAAAACCCAAAAAAAAACGGAGGGGAGGGGGGGCTGAATATAAAGAGGCAAAGATTATTTCCAGAA
>NW_006284014.1:492360-493867 GCF_000327345.1 Myotis davidii
CCTACCTCTGCGCTTCTCTTCTGCAGCTTCTCTGGCTCTCAGTGTGCTTTTCTTTCCTTCTAGTTGTAGAATTTACAGTCAGCCAGGCTTCCTGTGGTTCTGGATGATGTCCGTATTGTTTTTCTGAGGTATTAATCAATTGTTGTGAGCGGCATCAATTTCCCGGTGTTTATCTCTGCCGCCATCTTAGTTTCTAAAAATTAAGTTTTAAAAGTCATTATTTTTTAATGTTTTTTTCAAAAATTAAGTTTAAAAAATCTATGATTCTTTTTTTTAAATATGTTATCTACTGGGACAGGAGATAATGTCTAAGCACTTGATGAAAATTGCTTTGGTAGGGTAAGAGCCTGGAGGTTCTGTGTAGGAAAGGCCAGCCTTATCATATTGTGTAGGGTATTAATTTAAAAGAAAAATTATGCACTTAGCCAGCATGGCTCAATGGTTGATCGTTAATGTATGAACAAGGAGGTCGGGGTTCGATTCCTGGTCAGAGCACCTGCTCAAGTTGCAGGCTTGATCCACAGTGTGGGGCATGCTGTGCAGGAGGCAGCCAATCAATGATTCTTTCTCATCATTAATTCTGCTCTCTCTCTCTCTCCCTCTCCCTTCCTCTCTGAAGTCATTAAAAATATATTTAAATAAATATATGAATGAATGAAAAAAAAGAGAGAGGGGGTGGATGGGGGAGGGAGAGAAGGAAGGAGGGAGGGAGGAAGAAAAATGATCCTAGGAAACTGGTGTTCTAGAGCTTTACATATACAAAATGTGAATTCTGTTGATTGGTTTATTTTCTGAGGTTTTGAGTATTGTCAGCTTTAGGATTCAAAATAAAAATAATTATAAATTTTGCATTTGTTATAGAACAGAAGATGTTCTTCCACCCTTCACTAGTAGACCCAAACACTAGACACTGAGAACTGCAGTGGAGGAAGATTAGCTATCCTATCTAATAAAAGAGAAACATGGTAATTGGCGTACGACCACTACCCTTCCCATTGGCTAATCAGGGAGATATGCAAATTACCTGACAGCCAAGATGGCGGTGGCAGCCAGGCAGCTAAGAACAGGAGGCTTGGTTGCCCCAGTAATGGAGGAAGCCAAGGTTCCCCGTTTGCAGCTGCGGGGCTCTGAGCTCCTGAAGCAACAACTCCAAAAGATACAATGTTTCAATTATAGAATCTAAAAGATGGTGGATAATTTGCATACTCAGGCTCCAAGCAGAGCGAAGCCAAATAGCCCTGAAGCATCAGGGCAGAGAGGCCTCAGGGCCCCGGGATCAGCAGAGCTGCGAGGCCTCAGGACCCTGGGATCAGCGGAGCCGAGAGGCGTCCCGGCCCCGTGATCAGCGGAGCCGCAAGGCCTCAGGACCCCAGGATCAGCGGAGCCGCGAGGCCTCTGGACCCCGGGATCAGCGGAGCCGAGAGGCTTCCTGGCCCCGGGATCAGCGGAGCCACGAGGCCTCCCAGCACCGGAATCAGCGGAGCTGAGAAACCTCCCAGCACCGGGA
>NW_006284014.1:494307-494799 GCF_000327345.1 Myotis davidii
ACCTAAGCAACCAAACTAAAAGACCAGTCGACTGGTCGCTATGATGTGCACTGACCACCAGGTGGCAGATGCTCAATGCAGGAGCTGCCCCCTGATGGTCAGTGCGCTCCCACAGCAGGAGTGCAGCTCAGCTAACTGACCCGTGCCAGCAGCCCACTAGCCCAGCTGCTGCCACTCACTCCCCCTGTAGTCCTGCAGGTCCAATCTCTGGAAAATGGGCCAGGCACTGATGTCCAGCACACCGACACAATGCCAACAGCACTGCCAGCCTCCTGGAAGTTAGCCTCAGGCACTGCGGCCACTTTCAATTCCTAGACCAGGGGTGGGCAACCCCTGGCAAGCATGCCAAACATGGCACGCCAGTAACTTTTGCTGGCACACAAAACCCTCTCTTATAATCTTCCATTTACAATTTTTGTGAACATTTGAATGACATAAATGTTAAATTACAAGGAACTGGCAAGACACTTGATGTTATGTTTTGTTACATAA
>NW_006284014.1:495135-502325 GCF_000327345.1 Myotis davidii
TATCAAGTGGAGTCATAAAGTTTTCTGTTGGACTATCAGTGTGCATGTATACTTTAAAAAATAAATGTATTTTTCATCATATACTGTGTTTTTGTCACTCGAATGAATTTTATTATTTCTTCAAGGTTCTTCACATACATACACCTTAAGAGATATCAAGTAGGCGTAATATGTTCTCAAAAAATTAGGGTTGGCACACAAGAATTTTGAGTCAGAGATTTTGCTGGTTTTGTCATGTACTCACAAAAAGGTTGCCCACCCCTGCCCTAGATGCTTCATAAGGAAGAAATGATGTAAAAGCAGCGCTAACATCAGTGGGATGGATCTGGATCCCTGGCTGGCAAGGGCGCCCTACTGCCCACCCACCCAGAGCCAATCGCATCCTGCCCCTCCACCCCTTTGGGATGGGAGCCAGACGCAGGGCTCATGGCTGGAGAGTGCAGCTGTGGAGGTGTGAGCCCATGGCTTCGCCACCCCGGCTTTATCCAAAAGGACGTCCAGAAGGACGTCCGGTCTAATTAGCATATTGTGCTTTCATTATTATAGATAGATAATGCCATCCAGGAGAATGGGAAGGTAATGTTCAAAAGCCCAAACTCCCAATGGTGTGTAGGTTACAGATTGTATAGCGCAGTGGTCGGCAAACTCATTAGTCAACGGAGCCAAATATCAACAGTACTTCTTCAAAATAGACTCGCCCAGGCCGAAAAACGACTTCTGCGCATGAGCCACGAAGTTTCAATCGCACTGTACACACGCCCACATGTGGTATTTTGTGGAAGAGCTACACTCAAGGGGCCAAAGAGCCACATGTGGCTTGCGAGCTGCAGTTTGCCAACCACAGGTATAGGGCAAAATCACAAGACACCAGAGGTGGGAGGTTCAGAAGCTATGGTGGAAGCTGATTGGTTAGAGGTGAGGTAGGGTAATCTATTATTTCCTCTGGTCTTTTTAAAAAAATTTTTATTGTTGATAGTATTACAGAAATTTCTCCCACCCTGCCCCCTTATCCTTCTCTTCCTAGCCCCTACCCACCTTACCCCCAGGTCTTCCATGGACTATGTCTATCTATATACATAAAAGCCTAAGCGACTATTATGACCAAACTACCAGAATGACCAGTTGACCAGTCGCTATGATGTGCGCTGGCCACCAGGGCTCAGATGCTCATGCAGGAACTTCCCCCTGGTGGTCAATGTGCTCCCATAGACAACATTCTGCAGCCGGCCAACCTCTTGTGGTCCCTCCCCCCGGCCGGATGGCCAACCTCCCGCAGCTTCTCCCCCCAGCTGGCCAACCTCCTGCGCCCCCTCCCCTCAGCCGTTCAGCCAACCTCCTGCAGCACCTACCCCAGCTCACCAACCTCCCATGGCCTCCCCCAGCTTGCCAGCCAACCTCCCCCCATCTCCAGCTCCTGTAGTTAGACATTTGTAAACAAGGATCTGAAGTCCTGCCAAGCAGTAGTGAATGTTCTATCAGGAGCACAGCGTGACTTGCAAGCGACTCACACTGGGTCAAGATTGCACACAATCTTAAGTTCCAGGAACATTTACCTCCCTGAGAAAGGCTAAGATTAAATAGTAGTGGGTGTAGAGCAGAAAGGGAGGCCACAGCTGCAAGTTGTCTTCAATACGCTATTGTAATAATATAGAACAGAACAAGATTTAGTTGATTAAATGCTGACTTACTAACCTTGTACCAAACCCCATTAAAAGCGATGGTGAGAGTGCAGAGTTTGCTACATGCCTGAGCGAGCTGTAGCCCTCTGTCTGGCATCAATCATCCTGTGTGCTCGTCTTACCTCTGCGTCTTCAGTTCATTAAACATCCCTCAGCAGCTCCTGCCCCTGGCTGGCCAACCTCCCGCAGCCCTGATCGGGACTGGGCGAGATGGCCCTAATCGGCCCTGATTGCCGGCCAGGCCGAGGAACCCCACCCATGCACAAATTTGTGTACTGGGCCTATCATAAGCATGTAAGTTCTTTGGTTTATCTCTTCTCATCCCCCCAACCCCACATTGAGGTATGTCAATTTGATCCATGCCTCCATGCTTCAGTTCTTATTTTGTTGGTCAATTCATTCTGTTCATTATATTCCACAAATAAGTGCTATCATGTTATATTTATCTTTCTCAGATTGGCTTATTTTGCTTAGCATCATATTTTCCAGGTCTATCCATACTATCCCAAATGGTAAGAGATCCCTCTTTTTTACAGCTGCATAGTATGCCATAGTGTAAATGTCTCCAAGTTTTTTATTCATCTACAGATGGGCACTTGGGCTGTTTCCAGATATTTGATATTGTAAATAATGCTGCTATGAACATAGGGGCGTGAGTATTCTTTCTGATTGGTGTTTAAGGGTTTTTAGGATATATGCCTAGAAGTGGGATTCCTGGGTCAAACAGAAGTTCCATTTTTAATTTTTTGAGGAAACTCCATACTGTTTTCCATAGTGACTGTACCAATCTGCAGTCCCACCAGCAGTGAACTAGTGTTCCTTTATTCCACATTCTCTCCAGCATTTGTTTGTTGACTCTTTTATGATAGCCATTCTGACAGATGTGAGATGATATCTCATTGTGGTTTTAATTTGCATTTCTCGGGTGACTAGTGACTTGGAGCATTTTTTCATATGTCACTTGGCCATTTGTATGCCCTCTTTGAAAAAATATGTATTCATGACTTCTCCCCATTTTTTCATTGGATTGTTTGTCCCCTGGTCGGCAAACTGCGGCTCGCAAGCCACATGCGGCTTTTTGGCCCCTTGAGTTTGGCTCTTCCACAAAATACCACGTGTGGGTGTGCACGTACAGTGCGATTGAAACTTCGTGGCCCATGCACAGAAGTCGGTATTTTGTGGAAGAGCCACATTCAAGGGGCCAAAGAGCGGCATATGGCTCATGAGCCACAGTTTGCCTACCACTGCCCCAGGAGATGTATCTGTAAACATTGCTATGTGAGATATTTGAGATTTTACTTCCTATATTCTCTAAGATTTTATGGTTTCAGTAGAGGCCTAATGCACGAAATTCATGCATGGGGTGGGGAGGGATCCCCTCAGCCCGGCCTGCATTCTCCTGCAGTTCAGGACCCCTCGGGGGATGTCGTGGCCTAAACCAGCAGTTGGACATCCCTCTCTCAATCCAGGACGCTGCATGCACCATTGACCATACTTTTCATACAGGTGAAAGGCATCTTGTTGTATGGACAACTACCTTTTTTTTTTGCCCTGATTTTAAAAGGTAGTACATAACATGATCCTTCTGAGGCAGTAGTACCATATTCCCAATCTATGGGTGGAAAACTGAAGCAGAGCGAAGTTAAGTAATTGGCTTTGTCACACAGTTAATAAGTGTCAGAATCATGGCTGACCACAAAATGTGCAAGCCAGAGTCCATACATGTCATTGCTGCATTGTCCTGTTTTTTCAGTGTTAGAGTAGCTTTGCCAGGTTTTAATTTTTAAATCTAAGAGACTGTTCCCAATATATAGGGTAGGGTCCCTAGGCCTGGCCAGTGATCAGGGCCATCTGTGGGGCAACTGGCGGGTAGGGCAATGGGGAGACCCCGCTGGCACCCACTTAGGCTGACAACCTGGCACCGCCCACTGGCCAACCACCTTGGCTGGCGGCCTGGTGCCGCCCACTGGCCGGCCCCACCCCCCATCGCTGGTTGCCTCCCTCTCGGGATACAGATGCTCAACTCTGCCCCCTGGGAGTCAGTGCACATGATAGTGACCAGTCGTGCCACCATTCGGTTGATTTGCATATTAGAGATAGGATGCCTTATGTTTAAGTCTTTTATCCACCTTGAGTTTATTTTTGTGTGTGGTGTAAGTTAGTGGTCTCGTTTTATATTTTTGCATGTGTCTGTCCAGTTTTCCCATTTGTTGAAGAGAATATTTATACTGCATTGTATGCTTATGAACATGGTATATGTTATATGTTTCTATTTGTTTGTATCTTCTTTATTTCGCTCTCTCTATTTTTTTTTTTTTGCGGGCGCCAGGACCAGCTATCATCAGCTCCCCAAGTATCAAAAAATTATGCTTCCAAAATCTCTTGATGTCGACTTTGCATGTAGCGCAATCAAGCTGCTCTACATGTGACACTCAGAACAGAACCCATTTTTCTTATTTCTTTTTTCAATGTCCTATAGTTTTCTAATCACGGGTCTTTTACCTACTTGGTTAATTTTATTCGTAGGTATCTTTTTTTGTTGTTGTTGCATTGGTAAATGTGATTGCTTCTTTAGTTTCTGTTCCTGAGAGTTCATTATTTGTATATAAAAATGCCATCGATTTCTGATGTTGATTTTGTATCCAGCGACCTTGCTGAATTCATTTATTAAGTCTAGTAGTTTCCTGGTAGAGTCTACGTACAATATGATGTCATCTGTGAATTATGAGAGTTTTACTTCCTCCTTTTCAATTTGGATGTCTTTTATATGTTCTTATCTGATTGCTGTGGCAAGGACTTCCAGTACTTTGTTGAGTAAGAGAGGTGAAAGTAGACATCCCTGTCTTGGTCCTATTGTTAAGGGAAACACTTTTAGTTTTTGCCTATTGATTATTATTTCGGCCGTAGCTTTGTCATATATGGCCTTTATGTATTCCCACTTTACTGAGCATTTTTATCAAAAATGGGTGCTGGATTTTGTTGAGTGCTTTTTCTGTATCTATTGATATGATCACATGGTTTTATCTTTCAGCTTGTTTATGTGATGTATTGTATTTATTGATTTCTGTATATTCTACCAGCCTTGCATCTCTGGAATAAATTCTACTTGATCATGGAATATGATCATTTAATTTATTGCTGGATCTGATTTGCTAATAATTTGTTGAGGATTTTAGCATCTGTGTTCATCAGGGATATTGGCCAGCAATTTTCTTTCTTTGTTGTGTCTTTATCTGGTTTTGGAATTAGTATAATGCTGGCTTCATAAAAAGAGCTTGAAAGTGTTCCTTCCACTTGAATTTTTTGAAATAGTTTGAGGAAGACAGGTGTTAGTTCTTGGAATGTTTGTTAAAGTTCTACTGTAAATCCATCTGGTCCAGGACTTTTGTTTGCTGGAAGGTTTTTAATTACTGCTTCAATTTCATTGGTTATTACTGGCCTATGCGGGTTTTCTGATTCTTCTTGACTGAGTTTTGGAAGATTGTATGTTTCCAGGAATTTGTCCATTTCACCCAGGTTGTTGGCATATAGTTGTTCATAGTACACTTATAATCCTTTGTAATTCTGTGGTGTCATTAAATCTCCCCTTTCATTTCTGATTTATTTATTTGGGTCCTCTCTCTTTGTTTCTTAATGAGACTGACTAGGGGTTCCTCAATCTTGTTTATCTTTTCAAAGAATCAGCTCTTGGATTTATTGGCCTTTTGTACTGCTTTTGTTTTTTTGTTGTTGTTTTTTTAGTCTCTATGTCACTTATTTCCACTCTGATCTTCATTATTTCCTTCCTTCTACTTCCTCTGGGCTTTTCTTACTGTTCTCTTTCTAATTCATTTAGTTGTAGGGTTAAATATTTTATTAGCCCTTTTCCTTATTTCTTGAAATACGCCTGTAGTGCTATATACTTCCTTCTCAGTACTGCTTTCGCCATGTCCCATATGTCTTGAGTGGTTGTGTGTCCCTTTTTCTTTGTTTCCAGTAAGTTTTTAATTTTTTGTTTGATCTCATTGGTAACCCATTCATTGTTTAATAATATACTATTTAGCTTCCATGAATTTGACTGTTTTTATTTTTTTTATTGTAGTTGATTTCTGACTCCATGGCTTTGTGATCAGAGAAGATGCTTGGTATTATATCAGGCTTCTTGAATTTGTATAGACTTGTTTTGTGCCCTAACATGTGTTCTTTTTTTGAGAATGTTCCATGTGTGCTTGAGAAGCATGTATATTCTGTTGCTTTGGGGTGACATTTTCTGTAAATACCAGTTAGATCCATCTGGTCTAGTTTGTCATTTAAGGCCTCTGTTTCCTTGTTCATTTTTTTTTATTTTTTATATATTTTATTGATTTTTTACAGAGAGGAAGGGAGAGAGAGATAGAGAGTTAGAAACATCGATGGGAGAGAAACATCGATCAGCTGCCTCCTGCACACCTCCTACTGGGGATGTGCCCGCAACCCAGGTACATGCCCTTGACCGGAATCGAACCTGGGACCTTTCAGTCCGCAGGCCGACGCTCAATCCACTGAGCCAAACCGGTTTCGGCTCCTTGTTCATTTTTTGTCTGGAAGATCTATCCTGTGATGTCAGTGAGGTGTTAAAGTCTCCTACTATGACTGTATTGCTGTCAGTCTCTGCCATAAAGTCTGATAAGAGTTTTTTATGTACTTTGGTCCTCCTATATTAGGTGCTTATATGTTTACAGGGGTTCTGTTTTCTTGTTGAATCATTCCCTTTAGTATTATGAAGTGGCCTTCTTTGTCTCTTGTTATGGCCTTTGTTTGAAGTCTGTTTTGTCTCATATGGATATTGCTACCCTAAGTTTTTTTTCCCTTTCCATTTGCATGGAATATATTTTGCCATCCCTTCACTTTCATTCTGTGTATATCTTTTGTTCTGAGTTGGGTCTCTTGTAGACAGCGTAATATGGGTCATGTTTTCTTTTTTCTTTTTCTCTTTAAGTGATGATTTTTTAAAAATATATTTTATTGATTTTTTACAGACAGGAAGGGAGAGGGTTAGAGAGTTAGAAACATCGATGAGAGAGAAGCATCAATCAGCTGCCTTCTGCACACCCCCTACTGAGGATGTGCCCACAACCAAGGTACATGCCCTTGACCGGAATCTAACCTGGGACCCTTGAGTCCGCAGGCCAACGCTCTATCCACTGAGCCAAACCATTTAGGGCTGGGTCATGTTTTCTTATCCATTCTGTCTCCCCATGTCTTTGGACTGCAGCATTTAATCAATATACATTTAAAGTTATTTTTTATTTTTTTAATTTTTTTTATTAAATCTTTATTGTTCAGATTATTACATTTGTTCCTCTTTTTACCCCCCACAACTCCCCTCCACCCAGTTCCCACCCCACCCTACGCACTCACTCCCCACCCACTGTCCTCATTCATAGGTGCGCGATTTTTGTCCAGTCTCTTCCCGCATTTCACACACCCCTTTTCCCTCCAGGAATAGTCAGTCCATTCCCTTTCTATGCCCCTGATTCTATTATAATCACA